>NC_049205.1:15946411-16018911 GCF_013347855.1 Anguilla anguilla | reverse complement strand
CAGCCTGTTTGTGCGCACAAACTCTTCTGGGGTCTTGGCCCACGGCGGGAGGTCCACGTCAGACACCGGCGTCCCATCAGCCATCACTCCCAGCGCGTAATTATTGGAGTTGACAAACATCTCCGGGAGATAGTAAAATTCCGGGATCAATTCCTGTAGAGAGAGAGAGAGAGAGAGCGAGAGAAAGAGAGAGAGAGAGAGAGAGAGAGAGAGAGAGACAGAGAGAGGGAGAGAGAGAGAGAACGGTTACAAAGTTTGCAGCGATGTCAACCTAGTCGAATAGCACTGAACCAAAGGTGGGGGGAGGGGGTGGATGGATACGAAGTAGCTGGTTGCTGATAACACGGCTGCGATAAAAACGATCAGCCTGAAAGAAACGGCGTGCGCGCATTCGATTGCCGGCGCGCGTTGTGTTTAATTATTCCCGAGGAGCGACGGGACGGCAGGTCCCGAAAACGCCTAATTAAAAGGAGAACTCCGGAAGGCGAATTCACAATGCGTTCGCAGATATCGGAGGAGAGGAGAGGGGGAGAACGCGCTTTAATCTCCTGCCCTTCTGCCTGCGCTGGAGAAACGCAGGCCCTGCTTGAAACGTACCATTACTCATGGAAATTACATTTCAAGCTCCTCCGCTGCCACGCGCTGAGAAATGTCACCCTGATAAAAGCAATCAAAGCGCTACGGCGTATGCGCCGAACTGGCATTTCTGAACTCCTCCGCTAGTTTAGAGATCAGGGCAAAAACGTATCTAATGTGGAAACAGGAAATGGAAATTCTAATATTCCCTCAGACGCTGTTTTTACCAAGTAAGAGCAACTGACCAGCCAAAAACCTCCTGAGCCTAAATATATTACACAGCTTTAAAAATATGTGTGTGTGTGGTGTGTGTGTGTGTGCTGTGTGTGTGTGTGTCTGTGTGTGTGTGTGTCTGTGTGTGTGTGTGTGTGAGTGTGTCTGTGTGTGTGCACGCGCGTGCATGTGGAGTGCGTCTGTCTGTGTGATGTGTATGCATGCGTGTGGGCAAACCTGGTAAACATGTAATCCAGTACGTAATGCAATCCATATTGCATTGCCCCTATACCAGCGCTCCCTGTCTATATTAAATCACCCACAGCATAATACACAGGTAGACGGTACACGCTGCATGGAAAGACCTATAAAACCATAACAGATTTAAATACATCATCGCTCTGGCATAAACACAGAAAAGGGCCTGGCATCATGGTGAACACAGGCGGGAGAAACGATCAGAGCTCACTACTGTCTGGGTACACAGGACTGCTTATGGAAAAAATATATATTTCAATATGCTGTTACAGTAAGCAAAGCCATATATACACCTCAGATGTGAATAGGAACCATGGTAGCGTGCTGAGGCTACCAAGGCTACATTCTCTGTGCTTTTAAAAGTGCTGGGCCCCACCTCAGCTCTAACATCAACAACCGAATGCCGGCATGTTCTACTGGAACAGCCAGCAGGAAGGTCTGTGAAGCTCAAGTGTACACACAGAATTCTCTTTGACAATTAAGCCGGTAATTGAAATGGAATATACTGCGACATAACGTGGAAATGTGGTCTGTTCAACATGATAAATATATTTCACGGCAGTGTTTTCGAAAAACACGGCTATGCACTGCAACGTCTGGAAGCGCCGATAATTCATGTATGCGCTCATACATTGTGAAGCGCTGCAATGGACGTGTTTGATTTCAGTAGATTTTTTCATATTCCAGTTCTGTAAGGGTGTAAACGTTACAGAAGGACAAAATGCAGTGGCTGTGGCTATAGAGGCTAAGGCAGGGTGGAGAGCACTGTGCTGTACAGAGGATGCAGTATGAGCTGCAGCACCCTCCACATGCCGAGTGTAAATCGAGAGTGTGAGTGCTGGCTGGGCTGTGTGCTGGCTGGGCTGTGTGCCGACAGACAGACAGACAGACAGACAGCCGAAGATAGACCCATAGAGGAGTGGACCGGATGAGACACAAAATTTCTTTTTTTTAATCAGATCTGCATTTTGTAGTTGTTCCAATGACCTTTGGTATGCACTTTTCTATGTTGCTTTCAATAAAAGTGTCTCCCAAATAAATGTAATGTAATGTAAAATCCAGTCTGGGGGTACAACGTAGGCCAAGCTGACACGACAGCCATGGAGACGGGTTAAACCGCGGCGGCCGTATCGACAGACGAGACAAAGGAAGGAGCACGGTGAAGTTTATCTCCAACCGCACCCCCTCCCCTCCCCCCAGCCCCCACCATCAAGGCGACAGAATCAGGGAGGCGAATGTTGGGAGAGGGGGGGCAGCGCTGCTTGAAAGCGCGCCGGCTCCTGGTGGTGGAGGAGAGGGGAGATAAGGGTCCCGCGGGGGCCGGGGGGGAGGTCAGGGGGATCGGTAAACTGCGGCCGCGAGCCGTCTCCCCGCGGGACAGGCCCGCTGACAGACAGGGCATCGGGGGCGAGGGGCTCGCCACACTTGTTTGGGCTCTCGGGGCGAAGCGGCGAGCCTCTCCTCTCAACACCTCGAAAGCACTCTGTCCCGCGACGAAAGGCAGGGCGGGGCGGGGCGGGCGCCGTCCGGGACGAGGGTCACAGGGACACGGCCCGCGCTCCGCTAGCAGCGCTGAAACTGAGGGGGGATGACACGTCGCCACCGCGTTTAAAAATCTGCCCTTTCCCTCTTAACGTTCACTTCAGCTCGGACCTCATCCGGTTCCACTCTGCGGTGTTTAACAGAGTCCTGAGACTCGAAAGCTAAAGTTACACAAACTCTCTTCCCTGCACAGGGGTGCTCATTGTTTAATTAACACCGTAACCCCCCCACAGGAACCTACAATCGGCAGTTTGACTGGCTGGCCTGGAGAAAAATGAAAAGTGAAAAGCATAGTGACCCCGTGCGCGGAAAAGAAAGCTGACAATTATAAACGCAAACAAACACAGGAGCGCCTCCCCTGCCTCCCTTTTCCTCCCCCTTGGTTGAAACAGGGAGTGTAAAACAAGCGTTAGGGGTTAGCTTAGCGTTAGCAGTGGAGGCCGGGGGGAGAGAGGAGCTGGGGAGAGTGCGTCTCCTCCTGGCTGAGGAGCAGGGTGGGCAGGGTGCTGTTTAACAGGCCAAGGAGGGGAGGTAGGGGGCAGCTTTGGTTGGGGGGGGGGGGGCAGAGTGGCCCCCTCGCCGGGATGTCAGAGGCCAGCGGCCGTGATCCGAAATCCTGTCCCGCCACGGGTCAGCGCACAGGCGCCCCCCGGCCTCCCCGGGATTTGGGGGGGGGGGGGGGGGGGGCACGTCCAGGGGCCCCCGTGTTTCAGCTCGCCGCCGGCCAGAGCAGGGGTCGGCGGATTGGGGGCAGGGTCAGGCCGGAGGGGCCAAGCCAGAGACAGGCTGGATCAAGGAGGCATTAACCCCTAATCGCTTCTTTCACTCCGATACAAACTGCCAGGGCTTTTCTCTTTTTTTTTCTTCCTTCTTTCTTTAAACACTCCTTTTTGTCCTGCTCTTAGGAAAGCTGGAGGATTGTGCAAAACAACTGCTCATTTGAGAAGAAAATGTTTAGTAAAGTTTAGCAAATTCCACACCAAATTGATCCGTCACTTTCTCTCCCCCCTGAATTTGTAAGTGGCGGATTTTGACCGTTTACAGCCATCTGAGGTAGCGGTATGAGAAAGCGACCTCACAAATACGAAAGGAAAATTCTTATTTCTGAGCTTCGCTGTACCCTCGTCGCCTGGTGTGATGAAGATACGACCCCACACCGCCCACATGCTGCGATGTGCACTCAGGTCTTACCTGTAATGTAAGCCACATGTTTCCCTCTTTTTACTAGACCAATCAGCAACAGGCCGACATGGATACTACCAGCCCAAATCAAACCCGACAACGTAACCGCGGCGCCGTACAGTGACCGTTTTAAGACGGCCGTGACACTGGCGAAGGTGGGGCTCGGGGGCCTTTGAAGGAGGGTTAAGGGCCCCGGCGTCAGCCCGCTGCGGGCGCGGCCGACCGGCCCGAACCCGGGTGCTTCCGCGAAGGTTCAGCGGGAGGTTACGGTCCAGACCCACGGAGGGAAAATCTGGATTAGTCGGCCGCTTTGATCGCAAATCCTCCAGCTTTCATGGCAGCGTGACAAGCATTGGATCTGACCAGACATGTGCTTCAACTTTTTCTATTTAATCTTATTTTTTTTACGGAAGGGACGATAGGCAGTATCTATACAGCCAGGGAGAGGACACCTGTTAGATTTCCTCTCCTAAGAAACCGAGAGCGAGAGAGACTTCATTCTTATTGCACAGCTTGGTTGATTGACGCATGGTGGATGAAGCAAATGACGTTTTTTCCAGTCACTGAGGAAGTCGATACAGACATATCCTTTAGCTCTCGCTTGATGGGTCAGGTGTGTTGCAGTCTGTGTGTTTAGTAAGACCGAACACCTACGTCATCTGTGGAACTGTGAACAAACTACCCAAAAACTAACATCTAAACGCCATTCTAGAGGTATGACTCCTACCAAAAACTGTGTGAGTACAATGTAAGAGAATGCATGCACACAGTGCGCTTGGAGTGTACTGTTCTACACTTGTTCTATGTCAGTATGTGTGTACAAGTATGTGTGCATGCATTCTTGCATACTTGTAAAAGGGATATATAGTTGGTATGTGTACATAGTTTTGGGTGTGTGTGTATGTGCATCTTTTTGTTCGCAGTGTGTGTGCATTGTGTACAATGTGCATAAGTTTAATTTATTCGTCGATTTCATTAAATAAAACTTTGCATTTTTTAAACTACCGATAGCAGCTAGTTTGTTTTCAGGACAGGGGGATAAAGCTTGAATTGACTGGGGGACATGTATACATCTGTTAAAATGTAGATATTTCGCTGCATGCGGACAAAGGCGAGGGACATTTTTCCCAGTCACGGAGGAAGCATGTATACGATGTATGTTTTAGCTGTCGCATGGGGCTAAGTCAACCTTGAGGTGACTAGCGCTCTCCCCCCAGCCTGCCTGCACTGGCCCCACGGTGGCAGGATGAACTTCCCAAAGAGGTCAGAAGAGCACACTCACTGGCTGACTTCCAGTGCAGGCTATTTTTCATATTTATTTAGAGAAGTCAGATCTATTCACAGAGAATGGGTCAGAGAATGGGAGAAAAGGATGTGACTTTAACAGGTGGCAGTGCAGTGTAATGGTTAGGGAACTGTGCTTGTAACTCCCAGCCTGTGGGTTTGATTCCTAACTGGGGCACAGCCATTGTACCCTTGAGCAAGGTTCTTAGCCTTTAGTGCTTCAGTGAATATCCAGCTGCATAAATGGATCATATATAAAAAATCTAATTTGAGTCACACTGGATAAGCGCATCGACTAAATGTTGAAAGTATTGTAATGAAATGTAATTGCAGTACACAAGCAGCTCACAGTACACAAGCAGCTCACAGCAAATGAGCAGCTCACAGTAAATAAGCAGCTCACAATACACAAGCTGCTCACAGTGAATAAGCAGCTCACAGTACACGAGCAGCTCACAGTACACAAGCTGCTCACAGTGAATAAGCAGCTCACAGCAAATGAGCAGCTCACAGTAAACAAGTAGCTCACAGTACACTAGCAGCTCACAGTACACAAGCTGCTCACAGTGAATGAGCAGCTCACAGTAAACAAGCAGCTCACAGTACACAAGCAGCTCACAGTACACAAGCAGCTCACAGTAAACAAGCAGCTCACAGTACACAAGCAGCTCACAGTACACTAGCAGCTCACAGTACACAAGCAGCTCACAGTAAACAAGCAGCTCACAGTACACAAGCAGCTCACAGTACACTAGCAGCTCACAGTACACAAGCAGCTCACAGTACACAAGCTGCTCACAGTGAATGAGCAGCTCACAGTAAACAAGCAGCTCACAGTACACTAGCAGCTCACAGTACACAAGCTGCTCACAGTGAATGAGCAGCTCACAGTAAACAAGCAGCTCACAGTACACTAGCAGCTCACAGTACACAAGCAGCTCACAGTACACTAGCAGCTCACAGTACATAAGCAGCTCACAGTGAATAAGCAGCTCACAGTACATGAGGAGCTCACCTTCACATCAGAAGCGTTCCTCTGGCAGCTCCTCCAGGCTTTGGATACTGAAGAGAAGGTTTGGTCGGGGTGGTCAAACTGGCCTTCGTTGAAGTTGAGTAAAAAGGTGGTGAAAGGCTCCTGGAAATGACCAAAAGAGAGGGGGAGGGTTAAGAAGGAAGGAGCGAGAAAGGGAGAGTGAGGAGTGAGAGGGGAAGGGGTCGACATTTCGGCCTCACCAAAGTTCTAATAATGGCAATTCATCACCTTCGACACACGTGCAGGTGCTCATTATTTTTCATTCTTTTCTTCTTAGCCCTACAGCCATTTGGCTTCAACACAGGCTTGAATTCAGCCCATTGAGAATCACAGGAAGCAGAGGAAATGTCAAAAGCCGGGAGTTGTAGAAAGGAGCTGTAGCTGGCGCGAGTGCGCTACCCTGTTTGTTCACTGGTAATCGCGCTAAATCTTGTTTTCGGGGAATCAATGGCTGTCTTTTGGAAACAATGACTCCCCCGGCGGGGCTGAGGTAATTAGCCTCACAGGACCCGCGCGCGGCTGAAAAGAAGTGGGGTGTTGGGAGCTCATTACGAGGGGGCTTCCGCGCCGCCTGTTATCTCTGATCAAGCTCCTCTTCCAGACCGACTCCCGCGCGGCGGCGCGACGCTCGGCTGAGCCATCGGCCCTCGTTAGAGTGGATTAAGCATAAGCCCGCTAATGATGCCGTCGGATCAATCCGTGCCCAACGGGGAGGCCGCGCCGCTTCCTGATGCTGCCGCGGCGTTAGCGCGCTAGGAAATGACCTTGGGAGTGAGTACCGCCACCCTGCATAGTACGCTGCGCTAGCATCACAAACAACACGTGTTCAAGTCTATTAGGGCTATTAGGAAAGCCCTCAAACACCTAAAGCAAACCTATAAGAATATAGTTTGAATAAGCACGCATCACAAGTGAGCATCTCATGTCAAGAACTCAGTGCAAAGTGTACCAAAGGGGCCTTTGCATTTAATATTCAAATTCTGGCCTATAGCCGACTGATTTTTCACTTCGGTGAGAAACGGTTACGTATCAGACAATAAGTGTGACATTGATAAAAATGACAAGGATTTGAAGACTTAGCGACCATTATAAAGTGAACTGCATTTCCCAACATGCAATCAAGGCAATCAAGGCAGAGTGGAATTGGAGTCAAAAGCATATATTTCTGTGGAACGGTAAGAACGCTGAAAGGAAAGGTAGAACAGTGGGTACTTGACACGACATTTGTACTGGGTTAATAAGCTGCCTCTCTCCGCTGCCGTGGAAACGCAGAGGTCGAGACGCGCGAAGCAGAGAGGAAATAATAAACGCGGCGCGCATACGTTAGTATGCAGATAAGGCCTACATTTCAACCGGGCATAAATCAACCTGCCTCGGGGTGCGCAAACGTCCAATTATAAACAACAATCAGCCGCGGCGTCCTCCAGCACAAACAGCGTGATGAATGATCAGCAAAGTTTTTCACAGGATGCCAGATATGCATCTTCTCTGCAGTCATTAGAAATTATTAACTGTTGTACAGGAAGTGACAGCAGGAACAAATAAAGTGGGTCAAAGACAGTGTCTGTTCTGAAAGTGAAGACGCTGGCACGTGAGCATCCGGCACTGCGTACATAAATTGTGTTGCTGTACGGTTGTTGACTTCCTAAATAAATGGTTCCTTTAGATAAAAAGCACAATAAAACTAAGTGTGAGTGTGTGTGTGTGTGTGTGAGAGCGCGTCCGTGTACGTGTGAAGAAGGGTGGGGGTGTGCAGTGTGGACAAGAAGCAGGTTGTGTGTGTGTGTGTGTGTGTGTGTGTGCGTGAGCATGCAGGAGGGTTGCACTCTTGCTTACGGTTCTCTGCTGTCACGCGAGGGTGTGAGGGTGTGTGTATGTGTGTGTGTGTGTGTGTGTGCATGTCTGAGTGTGTCTGTGTGTGTGTGTGTGTGTGTGTGTGTGAGCGCATGCGTGTGTGCAGGCAGGGGTGTCGCGCTCTTGCTTACGATTCTCTGCAGCCAGGTGAGGGTGTGTCCGGCGGTGGAGTAGTGGGTGCTGTAGTGGAACTTGGGCACCTGCTCGTCCTCCCAGGACTCGAAGCGCTCGGAAAAAGCCGCCGCCCTCTTGGGGTTGAGAGCGCCGATGGGCTGCGGGGGGGTGGGGGACGGGGGGGGGAGAACGAGAGAACGGGAGAACACATTACACACAGTCAAACTACAGAGTAACGGCTCACTCACAGTAAAGCACCAGTCTGTATCTCAAACCCCAGGACTCAAAGATATCCCACATGCCAAGCAGCACTGCGCAGCAGGCACTAAACCTCTGATCCAAAATTAATATTTAATTATGCAGCACAGATTTCATATACAGGGGAAGAAAACAGGCCCCCAGCTCATTTAACCACCCTTCAAACAAACAAACAAAGGCCCACAGATGAAAAGAGGAGTATATCAATGGCAGGGCTGGGAGGCCTTTTTTTTATTCATATCTAATACACTGGTGTCTCCTAAACAGGCTAACCGCCCTCTTTGTTGCAAAAAGAAATGTATAAATAACAAAAAACAAATCAATTGCTCTCATTGTCCACTGATCTCCAGGAATCAATAGCCCATGGATCCCTGCTCTTATTTATACTCTCATTTATAGAAATCGCTTTAATCCGGTTCAATTTTTATGACTCCTCCAATGACCGGGCCGTCCCGCGGGGCACCAGAGGCAGCAGAGAGATGGCCTTTTGAAAAAAGGCGGGGGGGTGGGGGCCGACCTGATTTGGATCGATTCCATCCCTTTCATATCGCGGCCATGTCGGGGGGGGGGACCGGGTTTGTCCGGGAGACAGCCCGGGTATCGATTCTCAGAGGGGTGGGGGTGGTGAACGTGTGGGGGAGGGGGGTGTCGATGCTCGCCCCCGCACCCGGCGCTGCTCCCGTAAGCTCACCGAAGGGGGAGGGAGTGGGGGGGGGGGAGCGCAGGCCCTGCAGCGAGGCAGTGACAGTGACACACGGTCGGCTTACAGAGCTGCTACAGCGGGGATACACACTCTGAATTATACATTACACAACCCGGCCTGATTTATCGCTGTAATAATGTCTACCTCGTTAAAATAAGGAAAGGGGGGGAGACAGAGAGAGAGAGAGAGGGAGAGGGAGAGAAAGGGAAAGAGAGAGAGTGAGAGAAAGGGAGAAAGAGAGTGAGAGAGAGAGTTAGAGTGCAAAGGAGTGAGAAAGAGTGAGAGAGGGAAAGAGAGATAGAGAAAGGGGGAGAGAGAAAGGGAAATATAGAGAAAGAAGAAGAGGGAAAGAGAGGGGGGAATGGAAATCCAGAGAGCAGACAACATGTCTTCCGTGTTAAACAGATGGCATAATGGCCAGGATGGAACAGGTCCTCCTACAGCAGACCTGCAGGTCAGGCCTGTCCCCGCCTGGCCTATGATCAAGTGGCCATACTGTACTGGGTTCATATAATATGGATGCAATGCAGGTTCATATGCCCAAGATCACTGCTCAGATACATGAGGAGATATAAAGCTCTGGAAAACATTAAGAGACCACGTCAAATTTTCAGTTTCACTGTTTATGGGTATGTGTCTACGTAAAATAACTCTTCATATTCTTTCATGAACTGTTAACCACATTTTATTTTAATTCCAATCAAAAATATTTTCATTCAGAACATATATTCGCAAAAAATGACAACCAGCCAAAATACTAAAAATACACTGTTGTTATACAGTGAATATTGCAAACTAAACAAGTTTATACTCGAAACTATAGAAATAAATGACTCATATAACAATGTCTTAGCTTAGGAAGGGTCCAACAATCAATTTTAGTGGAGGAGTTACGCTTCTTCTTCAAAATATGGGGTGGTCTTTTAATTTTTCCCCAGAGCTGTGTGCTTAAATTAGCTGGGGAAGAAAGTATGGAGAAAATCCAAGCTATTTAAGATGTTGTACCACTGTTATGAATTAACTGTTATGAGGGGAAGGGGGGAGGGGTGGAAGGTGACAAAGTTCAAAAGAAACCAATCCCACAGGTTGTGACGTTCCAGGAGTACAGTATACAGTATCTTGGTACAATATACAGTAGAATATTGGTACAGTACACACAGTATCTGTTATATCTCTGAAACTCTCCCCTATGCACATTCTAAAATTTCTTATGTACAACATGCGCTTTTATTTTAATCCCCAACCCTTTCCCACCTCAAAAGGCATTTTGCCAGGCTGTCATTGTAAATACAAATCTGTTCTTAATTGACCTGCTGGGTTAAATACAGGTTCAACAAAAAATTCACTAAAAATAATAACAGATATATAATTCACTTAATTACTTTTCATGCCCGACAGTTTAAGTGAATACAATACACCTTATATTTACAGATAAAATAAAACTTGAAAACAAACAGCCAGTCGCAGATACACCATCAATCACAGATCTGCCACACGATCACAGATCTGCCACACGACTACAGCCCCAGATCTAACACGCAGTCAAAATCACACATCTGCCACACTCGCACATCTGCCCAGTCACAGAAGCAGAGACAGATCTGCTTCGCAGCCAGGCTTCCGGAAACAGCGAAGTATTTACATTTAACAAGACAGCCCGGTCCCCTCCGTGCGTCGCATCGCGTATCGCACATCATAAACGCCGCGACAAAGCGATTTTCTAATCGCACGCAGCAAACAGCGCATCAAACGAAGCATCAGCGCACGAAACGGACAGGACAACAGAATTCCGATGAAAAAAAAAGCGGCGTTTTAACAGCTTTCACGACACCCATTCAGATAACAAGGGGAACGTCAGCGCTCAATTCCCTTAATGATTTAACATGCTTACGTTCTTTTCTGACACAACTCCGCGGAGCAGGAGGGGTCTGGGTTTTTAGCGGGACTGTTTACACTTAGAGCTCCATTTAGACGGCGCGGAAAAGGGGGCAGCGCGTGGGACACATCTTGAAATCAATACGCCATTAATAACGTCTGCGACCCGCGCCGCTCGACCGCTGGAACCACTCAGTACCCCGCGTTATTTTAGCAACATTTCAAAAACGAGCCCAAATATTTACGGGGTCAACACTTCTTTCAATCATCGGCTTTCCCCGCCCGTCCAAATGACCCGTTTTTTTTTTTAAAAAAGAAAAGAAGAAAAGAAAAAAAAGAACAGAGAAACAAACCGCAATTCAACGACACGTTTTTGCCACTCTTCCCCAACGCCGGCTCTCCCCCTTATCTTGACTACAGTGTTATCTCGGCGTGAATTTCATGTCACGGAGAGGTTAGAGTTTATGATAAGATAGCCGAAGGGTGGGAGGGGGGGCGGGGGGGGGAATATAATAACTTCAACAAGGAACATAAATTTGTACAGCGATGCTATATCGCGGGGTGACAGTTTGTGACACCGTGTTCGCGGCAATTTCGGCTGCTCAATGTCATCGGTCTCACATGGCCTGTTTCTATCAAAGCGGCCCGGGAATGGCATGCATGAGAGAAGAGAGGGAGGATTAAGGGAGGGGGGGAAAAAAAAGAAGGGGGGGGGAGAGCGCGAATTGTAGCGCGCGCGGCCGGCCAAAAATGCCCTTTACGAACGGAGCGGCTCTGCAACGCTTCAGTGGTCATACACAGATATTACCCCGTGTCAACTGTGCGAATATAACAGATGTAGTAAAGATTGCTGAGATTGGCCGGCTCCTGAAAGAACGGAGGGTGGAGTGGGTGGGGGTGGGGACGAGGGGGGGGAGGGGGGTTAGTAAAGTGTAGAGTCGCCCGGCATCTCTCTCTCCCTCTCTCCTCCCTGGGGTGTAGCAGCTTGACTGAGCACAGAGCTGAAGCTGTCAGAACGCAGAGCCGGGGCTGGTGTTGCATTCCTGCCTGCCTGGCGAACGCAGGCCCAGACAAACAGAGCGGGAGGAGGAGAGAGGGGGGCTGATCTTTCTCTACTGGCTCTACTGGTACATACAGGTGATAGTGCCGAATGGCTACAGCCTGGAGCAGAGAGGCCGCGTCTGAGAGAAAGTGCCTGTTAACAGGGCCGAATAGAGATGTAATACAGTAAGTACTGTGTGTCCTGCTATTCAAAAACTTAGTGAAAAATATAGAAAGATCCCATAAGCACTTAATATATGCACGAATGTGTAAATAAGTGCACTACAGAGACCTGTATGTCAACTGTAGATACTCTAGATCTGTACATACTCTTAGGCAGGAAGGACACGTCAGCAAGTTTTGATAAACATTAATACAATAAAAATAGTAGATAGTTGTGACAAAGGAAAACTGAAACGGCATTATTTCACAAACGTATCAAAATCCACTATATATTGTAACGGGTCTGCCCACACTGTCCTGAATTCCAGGGGAGGAGGTTTTTTCCAGCACGTCTCTACTGTGTGCCTTGCAGGTATCCAGTGTCCGTGGAAACCGGCGTCTCTTTTTGTTTTCTGCGGGCATTTTTACGGCCTCGGCGTATGATTTATCCCGCCATTTTGCAGGAGGCCCGCACTCTTTCCATCATCTTGCCTTAAGGGTAATCCTCGGCCCTTCGGATGCCGGCCCCCTGTGCAGGGCTGATGGTTATTTCAGGAACTGACTCTGTAAAGGGAGCGTTTTAAACACACCCGCGACACTGCCTTTACGCTCTGTGGGAGTAAGACGCTATGCACGGCGGTGTGACAGCACGCAGCACAGCCCCGGGACACCCGAGGCTCGTATAAACGCGCTTCTGAGGATGAATAACACCGAGGACTTGAACTCACCAGCATCCGCGTCAAGGCGGAAAAAATGACGATGGATCATTACAGCTATAGAGGTCCTTTTTACCCTCTTCACTCGGGGCGACAGATGCGTTTACACCATTTAACCTTCCTAATTAAAGGCATAACACGCAGGATTTTGTATTTTAAAATATTATGAAATAACTAAGCTAAGGCATATCTATGCACTGGCAATCTCAGTCTTTACACACTTTAGCCAAATTTGTGCACCTTTTACCTGTATTTGTTATTCTAAAAATGTGTTTGGGATGTTTCTGGGCGTGGCGCTCTTTTCTGTGTGGGGAGGAGTGGGTGTGGCTACACACCCCATGGTTCGAGATCAGATTCCAGCAAAGTGTTTGTTGCGAGTTACCTGCTGCAATGGAGGATGCTAAGAAGCCTAGATACAGCGAAGCAAAAAGACAAGCTGACAGGGCTCAATCAAAAACTAGAGTCGACCTTGGAATTACTTTTCTTCGGTTGCATCAGTGGAAGTTAACCAAGGATGAAAAGCGATGCAGAGTTGGCCTGTTTTCTGCTGAGTCTACAAAGGGCTGCCAAATCCTACATTGCATACCTTTAAACTCAAAGATGAAGGTGTGTAAGTGTTAAACAACACCTCTCTAAATAAGAGGGCCTCAGTTTTTTTTGCTATTGGTGGGGTCAGGAGAGACGGAGATGGGGAGAGAAAGAGAGAGAGCAGGAAAGAGCAAGAAAGAATGAGAGAGACAGCAAAAGAGTAAGAGTGAGAGCAAAAATGAGACAAAAATAGAGAGGGGGATAGAGGGCTAGAAAGAGAGAAAGAGGGTGAGGAAAGGTGTAGAGAAAGGGAGAGTAAAATAGAGAGATAGAGAGAGAGCACGAGAGAGGAAGGAGAGGGGAAGAGAGAGAGAGAAAGGAGAAGGGGTAGAGAGAGAAAGGAGAGGGGAAGAGAGAGAGAGAAAGGAGAAGGGGTAGAGAGAGAGAGAGAGAGAGAGAGAGAGAGAGAGCACTGGCCCTTCTCTGTAGGATGACGGGAGGAGATCACAATCAGCTCCGCTGATTAAAGAGGTGGCGATCGCAATTACACTCCCACTAATCAGGGCTGTGAGGTGATAAACAGGCTCCTAAATTAACTGTGAATGCCGACCCTGCCCGCAGCCTCTCTCCTGTGAAGGCTGCTCGCTGCCTTTGCATTCCTCCCTTCAATACTGACCTAGCGTGCCTCACGACGCGAAACAAAGAGAATCACTCCCAACACGTTTGACTAATAGCACCAGCTAAAGAACATCTGATCCAGTATCACCATCAAACCGCAGTAATTACAAACATGCTAATGTATGAATACTGACTAATAGGGCAAATTACACTGTTTACCTGCTTGGCCATGGTTATTCTGGTTATTCTTGCACATTTCAACCAATCAATCAATCAATTTTATTTTTATATAGCGCACTTCACACCAAAGGGCTGAAGGATGCTTAAAGTTAACAATAGCAATGCACTCGTGAAAACATTTCACTTTCACAGTTGAGTTTTTTAAATTGGAGCAAAAGTGTTAAAGCGCTTTGCTCAAAGGCACAAGCGTGAGAGTACCCAGCTGGAACTCAAAACCACACTCCCTTGCCAATAACCTACGGCGCTAACTACCGAGCCGCAGACTGCCCAATTAGGGCCAAAAAAAAAACGGCAGATTGAGACGTGGCGAATAAACGGTGCAGACCGGGCTGTCCCTGTCCCTCTCGCCCCACCGTAGGCGCGAGTGTCAGCACGTCCCGTCTCAGCGTGAGGGTCGTTAAGCGGCTCCTCGGGGACACGGTCGGCCCGTGATTTTAGGCGTCTCGACCGGAGTGCCGCCGTAAGGCTCAGGGGTTTATGGCTGCGGACAGTGTAATGATGCACTCGCGCTTCAGTGCTTCTTAAACAGGCTGTGCTGTCCCTACTGAGGGGCAGGTACCCATTCCTACACCTTCCACTGACTGAACACACAAGTACTATACAGTTTAGATCTATTTATCCTCAATGTTGGACTATGAGCATAAGAGAAAGGGAACTTATCGGTTCATTTGGGGTCGACAACAACAAAATAAGCGTCCGCACACAGTCAGACGAGACATTTTACATGATGGTGTACAACATAATAAAGATGTCTGTTCGCCTCATGACACTTAATCATTTGTTAAAAGGAGCCCTCTTTGTATTCAACCGCTTTACACAGTGGCACACATCCAGCTCCTGCATTTCCATCAATAAAGACCAGTGTAAAAAAGGCGCACGGATATCACTTTATTGCCGCATCTTTAGCAGGAAGAGCTTTTGGCCATTAGAAAGGCAGGAAAGTGCTCCCCGGTGCGTTATTCTCTAATTGCGAGATGAGAACAAGAATGATGCCGCCATTATTATGCAAAAGATAATACCACGCTTTATAACGCATAAATGATCACTCCCCAAGTAATTTAGACGAGTGCGGCCCCTCTTCCCCCGCTAAGAATGCAGGGTTGAACGCTTTCACTGTACTCGTGAGATGAGAGCAAATATCTTTGCGCCGGCATCAAACAGGAAGAAGCTCACAGCACCCATTACACATCACTGTTTACCTTAGCGTACTGTGACCCCGGCTCCCAAGCTCATATTGATATACTGGTGTGAGATAACCTTGTCATCCTCACTCACCCACTAAGGCCCACCCCCCACACAGCAACACTCACCACCTAACCACAGATACTGTAGACTGACCACATGGTCAACACCAATGTTCCTACCATCCTCCCTTTTTCATTATTACAGAGGGTTCAGGTTAGTAACAGCGGTTTCATGCTACTTAACACCCATTGAGACTGTATTGTACTTGGGCATGCCCCTTGAATAAATTTCCAGAAGCTACATTAGATTTGAAAGCTTTCCCTTCAACAGAGGGGAGACAAAACTGTAAGTGTCATTTATAATATCTAAGTCATTCTGCCTCGCAACAAAGGCCTGTTCCCTGGACCACTCTGAACACCTGCCACAGCCAAGCCCGGTGCTATGAGAGGAAACTAACAGTTTAACCAGGGAGACTTCAGCAACAACACCACAAGCAACTGATGGAGCGCATAGGTGATATTTAGCTAAAGGTAAATTCTGCATTGTTATCGGGAAGTATTTTTTCTAGTGTGTTCAAGGCCAGGACTGATGCTGTGCTAGACACTTTCAAGTCTGCAGGTAAATGGAGCCAAGCTGGGCTGGCTGACACGTTCTCATCATTATTTATTTTTGTGTTCTTAACCGGGCGGCCATTTTATTAGTAAAGAGCTGCCAAAGTCCGGCGCTACCATTGCTACACAAAGCGAGTGGAACCTAAACAGTAATGACCTGGGATGTGCAGCTGAGCTCGTTCTGCTCACCTGGAGGGGCAGCGAACAGTCTCTCGCTCTGTCCCTATCCATTTCCTCATTCCAGTTCTGCTGTCTGAAAAGTGCGCTCAATTAAGGCTGACTTGAGTACGTGTGGCCCTTAGGCCTGTCACCTCCATCTGTCTGTCTGTCCATCTATCTGTCAGCACCAGGCCCCGCCGGGGCCGTGGAGTGGGCAGGACCCCGTCGGGCCTCTGGGAGTTTACCTTGGACAGGTCCCTGTAGGTGCTGGGCATGGTCAGGTCCAGGATGTTGGTGTCGTAATTGGCGATGACCCAGGGGAAGACGGGGTACTGGCTCAAGTCGTTGTATGTCCGGCCTGGGAGAAATATAATGGAGGGTGGGGTTAGTCCGAGTACTGAATCTACTTTACTGCTGTCAGCGTCATCTTCGCCACCGCGATCATCATCATCATGGAGAATGTTACAAGTGCAGCTAGACTCCTCTATTTTTAGCATAGTGGAGTGATAGACAATAATGCAGAACTGCCCAACCTTGTTCCTGGAGATCTACTGTCCTATAGGTTTTCAGTTTAACCCTAATTTCGTACACCTAGTTTTACTAATTAGCAGCTCAAACAGATAGCTAGCAGTTTAACGAGGTGTACTGGGACAGTAGATCTCCAGGAACAGGGTGGGGCATCCCTGCAATAAGGTTTAGCAATACTAAGCCAAGCTTTTATTTGGAGGTCATTGTTGCAGATCCTGAGAAGGCTGTGGGACAGCATTTGGGACTTGGAATAGAAATTGGAGAGATTTACTGTGATATCAACACTGGACATTCTGACAGTGTATGTTCCTCCTGAAGCCCTTGTGACCTCACAAACAGGACAAAGCTGTGGCGTACCGGAGATGGTGTTGAGGAAGATGAGGTACTCGAAGTTGGAGATCTCGCGTCGCTGCCAGCGCTGGGTCACGCTGGAGGCCTTGTACAGCTGCCGGGGGCTGGCCAGAGAGATGCGCCTGGGGAGACAAGCACCAGTGAGCCCAGGGTGTACACGTTTACACGCAAGGACTGCATCACACATGGCCCGCGTCACGCAAAACGCAGACTACACAGGACCTGGATTACGCATAATCTGAATATCACAGGACCTGGATTACACAGAATCTGAATATCACAGGACCTGGATTACACAGAATCTGGATCACACAGGACCTAGATTACACAGGACCTGGATCACATAGAGTCTGGATCACACAGAACTAGGGTCACACAGGTTTATCAGGATGTTAAACAAATGGGCTCTTGTAAACAGCACTGAACTGAGTGTTTGAATTGACTAGGAGTGCTGAGAAAACACCACAGCTAAAAACTGTTCCCTGGGAGCCACACATAAATCACTATCTAAACAAATGCAAATAAAATGTTTCTACACAAGACCATATTGTATAATGCTTTCATTATTCACGCTGTTGTGAAATGCTACTTTAATTTGCAGAAAGAATATAAGCACAATAAATACTCCATTTCAAAACAGAACTTACAAAATGTACAATAATAGCAAAAGACAAAAAATAGACATCAAAGGAAACAAAACAGGCATCATTTCAGATGCACAACAACCGAAGGAAGGGTGTCTCAGAGGAAGCTATGTCAGCATTCAAATCCAGCACCTCATATCTGTACAAAATCTAACATGAAAGTCCCATCATTCCACCATACATAATATGTTCATTCCATTCCAAGCTGTATTTCAAGAATTTTATTACCCATTAGAGAAGTGTTATACGGTAGAAAATGTTACACGGAAAATATACAGCGTAATACCTCCTCAAAGCAACCCATCTAAAGTATAAATTATTATTTGCATTATACACGTTTCTTTTGGCTTCGCTCCTAATTATAAAAAAAAGAAAATATACAGAATGCAAAACAGAAATGTTCCTTCTCTGTACAGTGTGACAAAGCAGGGACTCTAGCTGTGCCAGAGAGAGGTATATGCTGGGCCTTAAACAAATGACCTGTAATCCAATTAAAACAATGGCAAATGAAGGAATTAATCACTGTCAGAGTGTAAGATTATAGTCATTAGGCCACTGAGGAGATGCCCCCTCCCTTTGGGTACATTTACTTTTATTCCACTCAACTCCTGTGCTACATGTAGACAGTGAAATGCAGAAGCAATAAAGCATAAGGAACACAGAACCATGGAGCTGATGGATAGGCTAGGATCCTGCCACACAGTGAGAGTGTTGTTTTTGAGAGGAGATCTTGGACACAAACATTAACACGGTGGGAGCGTTGTATTCGAGAGAGGAGATGCCGGGCAGTTTGTAGCATTGTGATTGTTGGACTTAAGACTGGAGACATTGGGAATATACACTAACACGATGAATGTTGTTTTAGAGAATGGAGACCTTAGCCTGTGACAGAACACAGTGGGAATTTCTTTTTTGAGAGAGAGAGAGATGTTGGGCCTCAACACCAACACTATGGGAGAGCCAGCTGGGCTTAGAAACCAACATTGGGAGGGTGTTGTTTCAGAGCGAGTATTAGTCGGGCCTAGACACAGCAACACTGCGGGAGAGTTGCTTTGGGGAGTAAAGCTGGGCTGGGCAGCTGTGGACGGTTAAACCGCAGTGCCGAGTGCCGCCAGGTCTTCTCTCCCGGCCTCGGTGATTAATGACACCGACACCATGAGAAAGGAAAGTGCCACAGACGCATTCCCCGGCAGCCTCTTCCCCCGCGTAACTCCAACCCAGGAAAGAGAACCATGTGTAACACGCAACTTCAGGGCTTTCCAGATCCACGAGTCAAAACAACTGTCAGAGCAATCATTACTGCAGGCAGCAGCGACGTGCATAAAGACCGTGATATTTATCAGGAATTGAATCTACATCTTTATTTTCCTTTGGCGCTACACACGGGCTGGAGTTCACGGCGAAGGGACAGATTCGGCGCGAGCACCTCCGCGGCCAGAACAAACATACCCCCAGCCGACGGCAGTTCAGCCACCTGGCCATTCGTTTTCAGCGAGAGAAATAAACAAGCTGAATTCTGTTCGTCGCGAGCAGAGAAAGCGTGTGACTCACCCGTCAGCACTCAGTGTGGAGTTAGCAGAGTGACCCTGACACACGTGTGTGAGTGACAGGCCACTCCATCCTATTAAGTATTCCAGAATGTACTTCTGATGAGAGTTAAATTAAAATCTGGCACGACTGCTGTGATGTGAGTGTGTACTGGGTTACATGCACTTGGAGGAGTCTAGGGGGATATCTGGCCTGGGAGGAATGTCAAAGGGATTACCAGGAGTGGGAGGGGAGTGGGAAGTTGTGGTTCATCACCTGAATTGGGTGGAGTGGTTGAACTGAAAGGAGTCTTAAAGGTATGTTATCTAGACTGGGAGGAGTTTCAAAGTTGTGGAACATCACCTGAATTGGGTGGAGTGGCTGGACAGGGAGAAGTTTCAAATGTGTTACCTGGACTGGGAGGAGCAACTGAAGGATTACCTGGTTTGTGGCAGCCCAAAGTTGGTTCCCACGCCGACACGGGGCAGGCGGTGCACGACCTTCTTGACGGTGGCCGAGTCGGGGAAGTTAAACATGATGGAAGCTGCAGAGAAGTGATACCAGATGACGTTACATCAGAGCTGCAGCTAACAGGCTTCACTTTCCCAAAACGAACACAGCAAATTAGAGATATAACTGCACAAAACAAAACGCAACGCAAAGCAGGGCCAGTCAACAACAATACAGACCGAGTACTAAAAACAGGTGTGCTCCTATAGAAAACAATGTTATCTAAAGTGGAATGGGGGGGGAAAAACATTGATATTAGTAAGATATTTCCTGTTGGGAGTTTAAGAGAAAAAAAAAGAACGAAGATGATGAAGATGAGCTCTTACTCCTGTTAGCCATGAATATTTCCAGGGCTGTGTTCTGGAGCAGGTAGCGACGGGAGAAGACGGCCCGGACCTCGCTGAAGAGCCATTTCCCATGGAGCCCCTCCGTGTACACCAGAATCTGGAGAGGAGAGGAGAGCACAGAGTGAGTGAGTGTGAGAGAGAGAGAGAGAGAGAGAGAGAGAGCGCGCAGCTCGCTCCATTAATCAGCCGCAGATGAAGCGTCGCAGCCGGGGGAAGGATTAATGTATAGTATTGATCAGCGCCGATGAAAAAATGATTTTTCTAACGAGAGAATGAGGCCCATTCAGTGGGCCTAAGTGTGTGGGTGGGGACGACGGAGGGCAACGTTTAGTTAACTGCGAACTGATCGGTACTGTTGTCAAGGAAAAAACTGTTACACTCCTTCACATTATAAAATCCCTCTCTTTTATGTAGCTGGTGGGATAATCGGATACCATTTTGTTCTTATTTGTTTTACTGAATGCACTTTGGACTACAAACATTGTATGCACAAAATAAACAACAACAACAATAATAACATTATTATTATTATTATTATTATTATTATTATTATTATTATTATTATTATTAATAAGCTGTTGCTGTTATAAGTAGCCTAGTAGTAAATTCATTCTGATAAAACAAGTACACACTGCAAAGAACGAAGAACGAATCAAAACAAATGGAAACATCTGCCAACCAGAACAGTGTATGAAGCCCAGCATGTAAAACAAACAATCCGCGTTAGCGCCATTAACAGAAGACCAGCGACACGCCTGCGGTTAACAGTCCACAGATAACACCACGCCGGCGCAAACCGCTCCTGAACCATTAATAATGCATCAGAATGTAACCGCTTTCCGAGGCTCAGACCCATTTCTCAGAGAGGCGGATCCTCGGCGACTGGAGAAAAGTCCTCCTAATGCAGGTCAGCGCTCGCCGCAAAGCCGCGCAAACAGGAGTCTCCCCCCGACGCCGAAGCCTCCATTAATCTGATATTCAGCCATTCTGAAAGCAAAGGGCTTCTTCTGTTAGGGGCTAAGTATCATTTTGTCAGCTAAAGCTAAACAAAAAAAAGGCCGCAGATGAACTCGGGTCTAATCTCTCTATGGAGCCAACGGTTGTCAGAGTAACTTGTCACAAAGGCCGTCAGGCCGGGGTGACAGACGCAGATGCTCGGGGGCCTGCCCGCGCGCTCGGCGCTAATCCCGTCTCCGGCGCTCCGAGCGGATCTCTTTGTTTCCGTGCGTTTTTTTTTTCTTTTTTTCCGCTTTCCTCTCCGTTTCAGAGCGTAATTACCGAGCGTGTTCGGGGACAAACAGAGAGGGAGGACCGCTTCGGCCCTCCCGTCTTCGCGGTCGAGGAACGGCATTAATCAAAAATATTGTAATAAGGAGCTAGCGCCGCCGCGAGCCCTTTAAAGCGCTCATTAAGGCAGGTGAGCGCGGAGAGGGAGCAGCTGGGACCGGGCTCGCCAGGGCCGAGCGTCTCTCCCGGGGTGGGGTCCGCCCGCGCGGCAGATTCACTTCAAAGTCTCTGGAGTTTAATTAAACGTGGATTAGAGGGGGAATCTGCCCGTCCGCAGCGCTGCGCAAGCTCTGAGCGTCCTCCTTCTCCTTCTCCTCCTCCTCCTCCTCCTCCTCCACGCTGACAGAGACCAGGACCAGGAGGCCCCCGGCCTCCCGTCAATCAGTCACCATGGCAACCACCCCACCACAGCAGTTTCCTCACCGAAAATTCACCATTATTTATTTACCTACATCTTACGTTTGTTTATCATTTCACTTAAATACAGAGTTTACGGTCAATTATTTGTTAAAACATTCCGTTATTTAACTAATTGATTATTGAACTGTTGCACAGTATGGTGAATACGCAGTGTACATACAGCTTATTATCGCATGCCAATCGCGTCCTGTAGTAGTGGTCTGAGAACGACGCAATTATAAATATTATATTACAACAATGTTACAAGCAATCACCACGTGCATCAAATGAACAACACGTAGTAAAAGAACAATCAGAAGCCCTGCACAGCGTTCACAGTGAGCATCACTGTACATACACTGACACACTCATCTTTGGTAGTTTCATGTCAATCAATATCTAATAATAGATGTCTGAATGCTACAAGAGAAACTAGATAAAGATAAAATATCATATCAGATGACATTTAGTTAATGCAATAAAATACATTCACTTTGGAGGTAATTTATAAATATAAATCTAAAAATCTGCTGATAGTTTATGGGAACTGATGACTGAAGAAGCTCACTTGGAAAAAGCAGAGACAAAACAATCTAGTAGTAGTCAATAGACAGTCAGACAGTCCACATGACCGAGGCAGCCAATCATTGAGCAAAAGACTGTTTTGAGAGCAAATATGACATTAAATCTGTACATTCAGCGCCTCTCGTCTTCCCCCGCTCTCTAAAAGCAGTGAGAAAATGGCTGAAATGGAGCAGGGTAGCACTTTCGCTCAGAGACCGCGGCGATGAGCCACATATTTCATTCCGGCAACAAAGACTGAGGAGAACATGACAAGGCCTCTCGACCTCTCGATTTCGCCGGGAGAGCCGCTCGGCAAAGCGATGCAATTTCCAGCTGACAGCCTCTTCCCCCGGCTTCGGCAGTTTATATACGGCGGTTCTGAGGAGTATTGATACGTTCGGAGGGCTGGCGGGCGGAGTCTGATTCATTAATCACCGCGAGTGCTGGTGCTTAGTCTCCCCGAGCAGTCAGGGCTCTGACGGTGCGCCAACGCGTTCTGCGCGACGCGATATTTGTGCCGGATGGCCGTGTCCGGCGCTCTGGCCTGGTAAATAACACCGGCTGGCTGGGCGGGGTGGGGGTAGGGCAGCTGGTTATTCTCCGCTGCCTTCTCCAGGGTGACCAAAGTGGTCGGCAACGATGTACGGCACAGTGTCGGCATTACAGATGATGGCAGAACCAGCCCTTACCGTCTGGTACGTCTACACTTCACCGCCAGAGATGATCTGTGAGATGCGGAAGGTCAACGTGAAATGCTCACCTACGTGGAGAACTGGGAATCCGATTAAGTCGTGTGCGGACTGTGGGGCGAACCGAGACACACAGGCTGGCCTTCATCAATACGCCTTTGACCCCGTAAAGAGACGGTATGGGAAGTTTCAGTAGAGGAGTAGAGGGTCGAAGCCATCGGATACTGAACACATGCAGATATGTAACACCCAGACTGAAAGAGTGATGTGTGCTGTCTAGGCGACTACCTTAGTCTTCACCTCTGTGGTGAGCTGAAAGGGGACTCCAGGGGGGACCCCGTTCAAATTTGATATTCCAACATTCTACAGCTTTCAACATCAACTATTTGAAAATTCGAAGCCCTGCTCCTCTCCCCGTTACAAGCACTGTATGAATCTCCAACTCGTTCTGAGCCACTGCAGACAGAAGTCCTTAGGAGTATTAATGACATCAATGAATTATCCTATTTTATAGGCTATCATCAGCCTGTCCCCTGATGAATGTTGATGAGAAAAAAATGTGTGTACTCATTCATTCAAATAAGTTATTAGTGATCTGCTGTAATGTTGAAATTTACGAAAAATCAAATAGTGTCTTATGGGTATGGACAGCTCCAGGGGACTGGAGCAGTGGAGTCTTCTTTTATTCGTTCTGGCAGCGTGATTTTTGGGTGATGTGGTGGCCGTGTGAAAAAAGAACAAATTTAGTTCCATACCCAGGGTAATATTGCCTGTACTTAAACACAGGAATGAATAGCAGCGAACAGCAATTTATAAAAGTTTAAGAGTCCTGTTTATCAGCATTACATGTCCAAAATTATTTTTAATAGTATCAGAAATACATAAATAAATAGACACAGAGCCCCATTCCTTGATTGTCAACAACCAAAACGGCAGGGCAGTGAGAAATACCATCATGGCTCTTGAGTTTTATTAGTTGCACATGAATTGCCTTTATGAAGCACCGTTAGCCTATGTGCATACGGAGAAAGATGATAAAATATGTGGCCACAATAAGATAAAATTATTTCTCACTCTGCTCTGTGCACATGCTCAGTTTGCCTCAGCTCTCACTTTACAGGTTTAGGAGAGCGCAGAGTGGCGTTGCGGGCTCCGTTTCAAAGCCGAAAGTGGAGCCAAACAAACAATCGGCAAGGAGTGGTTATTGAGGAGCACACGGCTGGCTGGCCCGTTTCTGCTCAATTGTGGCCCTGGAGTGCTGTCATTTGTCTCTGTCAGAGGACGGCCAGCTGAAGGCACACTCCCTCCAGCCAAGGGCCCGCACTGTCAGCCCCCCCAACCCCCACCACAGAGAGACACCTCTCCAAACCACACCGGGCGAGACACCACCCAACAAAATTTAATTGAAAATGGAGAGGGGGTGGGGGTCGGGGGGGGCATCAAACTATTCCAGTTGTGCACGTCCCAAAAAAAGAAAGAAAGGAGTGAGAACTGAACTCGTTCTCCTCATTGAGCAGACGTGCAGGCCCTGTGTGTTCAAGCAGATAAGACCGGGGGAAAAAACAAGGAAGAAAAAAAAAAAAAAAGAAAAGAAACAGTGACGCCGTGTTGGAGCGCGGCAGACAGACTAAAAGGAGGCGATGAGGAGACGTTAAAGCGCTTCATTTGAAGTGTCAGCGCTGGCGGCGCGCTGCGCGGAGGGGCCGGGCCGGCTGCGCGCACGGGCTTGTCCCGGGCCCGCTTTAATATGCGCTCGGCCTCCCGAGGAAAATGAGGTGATTGAAGTTCAATTTGTATCCTGTTATTAAGCGTTTCCGCACGAGCGGCCGAGTCTAAGGATAACGGATGGAGCTTTTATTATTACTTTTTGGGTCCGATGAAGTGGAGGGAAAGATAAGGTGATGAAATTAATGAGCGGTAGGAGAGGGGCTAATCAATCAACATCAGCTGGAGGGAGGCGCGAGCAATATTGGAAAACTCGATAGAATTCAGACCGCAAACCTGTGGACTTATCTGCGCGGAACTGCTGCCCCAAAACACACACCCCCACCACCCCCCACCGAATCCCTGAAACCCACACACACACACACACACACACACACAAATTCACTCCACCCTCCCCAATATTCACAATTACATCCAATTCCATTCAGTTTAAAATGAGTAAGCTTTCTTTCTACTAGGATACTGCATAGGCAGCTCACAGATCACCACTAGCATTCAGGACATTCTCAGAGTAATAGCATTTTCCATTTCTCCAAACTCCAAACTTCTCCAAATTTAAGTAAAAAACAAAATGATAATTATGGTCACTGCTCACAATCTCATTTTTATCGTCGCCTTTTTCTGGTCAGACAGCGGTAAACACAACCGAACGTAATGGCATTTAATGACCGAGAGGAGCTCGCGCCTCCGTAATGAGGTGCTTGAGCGCTCACATGACGAACGTCTACGGTGAGTGCACTGTAATGCCAAACACACGAGTGGTAGGCCCAGGGGGAATGACTGCACTGATGTACGTAAAGGACCAGTACCGCTGTGGCTCTTCCTCTGAAATAGGCCAGGAGAGCTCCTGTCCTGTGTCTTTATCACCACAGCGAGTGCTCCCCCATTACAAGAGAGTCTGCCAATAAAAGCATTTATTTTAGTCGCAGACGGTTTACATTACACTGTATTCACTGAGCAGAATTACAGTCTAAGCGAACATAACATAGCTCATTTAGCTCCACCCAAGCTAAATGAACAGCAGAGCCAGACCTGGCTATCACCAGCCGTAGACCACTGACTGCATTTGTAGCATCACTAAAGCACTGAATGCAAGTCAGCTATTCCATCCTGTATTCATGATATAACTCTAGAACATGTACAAACTTCTACAGATCCTGTTGGTTTATTTGCAAATTCAAAACCGCTTGGGGTGTCTCGTGGCCTAGCCAGTAGGGCACTGACCACATCCGGCCATGCGATCTTTGTCGAATGTCTCTCCCTCTCTCTCACTCCCCGTTTTTCCTGCCTCTCGACACTGTCCTGTCCAGGAAAGCTGAAAAAGCCCTGAAAATTCATTTGAAGTTTTTTTTCATAAGTTTCGATAAGTTTTTTGTTTGTTTATTCTTGATTTAGTTTCCCCGCTGTTGAGATCTATGATTTGGGGCCGGGGCTGATAGCAGGGTGTGTAGACTAAGGAGGACGCAGAGAGAGTTGCTCTCCTCCAGCGAGGGAGAGGCATCTGTCAGCAGCGCCACTCAACACTTCAGCGCGTGAAGTCGAGGGGCGACGCGAGGCGGAGGGGGAAACCGACGCTCCAAACCGACGAGGGGGCGGAGCTCCCCGAGCGGCCGGCTTGCTCAGGAGTAACGGAGGCAGCTGTTGAAAACGGACGGGCACGAGAGGCGTCGCCGAACAATCCGTGGGGAACGACCGCCTCCCCGTCCTCCCCTCGAAGCGGCGTGGACCGACAGACCCCCCGCCCGGGTTCCCCAAACGCCGCGCCTCATCAGCAAATGAGCTGATCAGATGAATGTGGATCTGGCCGACCTTGCCGCTTAACGAGCGCCGGGCCGATAGTGGCCCGGGTTCTGCTTCGCCGCCGCCCCCGTCGGCACCCTCAACACGGCGACGCCCGCTCCCGCAACACTCTGGAGCCAATTACTGCCGTTTCCCCGGCGATCACGGTAATACACACTAGGAAAAGGGAGTTCCATTTTCCCTCCCAGAGCTCTGGAATTGTGGGACATTAGCCATGAGGCTGGAATAGTGATGTGCCCCTGCATTGGAAGTGGGATGCTGTTCTGTCCAACAGGAAAAGAATGTGATATATGTGACGAGCAGTTAAAAGGGACAGGCCCGCAGACTGTGAAACACAGTGAACACATTTGGTAGTCCACTTTCACACAGTAACTCATGGGGGAGAGACTGTCTACATGACATTAATTTAGCAGACGCTCTTATCCAGAGTGATTTACAAAACAGGAGAAGCACATGTGCATTCACAGTCTACTGTGCTCCATAACTTCATACAAAGAAGTACATACATATAGACATGCACACACACATATTTTCACTTGCACACACCATAACCTATAAGGTCTGTATTCAAAATGATCAGTTTCAAATAATATAATTGGTACATTGATAATACCTTTGATATGTTAATTTTGCTTAAAATATCTAAAATTCCTCAACTAACAAAACTTTGTTTCTCTGTCGTTAAGTTAAGCATTAATTGGCAGCACTAATAAGAAATACCTTTTGTCACCAGCGCTGTGGCAGTTCAGCCAACCTGCAATAAAAATGTCAGCCTCCTCTCCTGTGCAGATTTCTCAGTCTATGAATCTGTGTTTATCATTATCATTTTGTCTCTTGACGTTAAGGCCTTAATACACAATGCAAATCCTGTTTTAATGATTGTTTGAGCATGTCTCAAAATCTCCCTGATACGTAGATACAACTCATTAATTGGTAGGCCTTTTTGGAATCATTATTTTCATAGGGCATGTACTGTAGGCCTAATAGATTTTAAGCTTATCAGTTAATCATTATTAATCGATTAATGGGCGCCAACATTCGACTAAAAGAATCACACAAAATTAGCATCCCAAGCACATACATATACAACAAACATCACAAGCTGCTAAATTGCTTCTCAATCCTAGAAGGACAGATATCAGGAACCCTACAGCAACTAATACCTCTTTCAGTGCTCAAAAGAAGCTAATCTCCACTCCGGAGAGTGAGACCAATGACAGGGTTTAACAAGTCCAAACACTCTATAAAAAAAGAAATATGTTACTCTATACTCTAGCAGTGTTGAGGTGTCACTGAAATAATTAACCTAATTTGCCCTTAAACAGAAAGCCGGTGTGTGTGTGTGTGTGTGTATGTACACTTGCGGACGGACAGCAGTGTTTGAGGTTCCTGAGACTCAGTGAAGGACGTTCCCCTTCAGATGGCCTCTCTGGAAAGTTCAGGCAGAATTTACCCTAATGAGGATTAGAGGGTTTTTGTTCCTTTCACAGTGTTTGCTAACCGGTTGGTCTTTTCACTTTCCTCACACTGCGCAGCAGCTTAGCCTTTTAAGCTCCAACAAAAAAAAAAAAAAAAAAGCCTTGTGTGGATTTATTAAAATGCCAGAATGTTCCGGGGGTTAATTGGAAGAGAAGCAAAAGCCTTTAATGCATTGACTCATTAAACATTTAGCCCAAATGCGCGCCTTTGTGTTCGGAGCAGAGGAAAAGACTCGGCCGACAGTCAGAGAGCACACAGGGGCAAGAGGGAAGACAACCACGAGTGGTCAGGTTTAAAATTAATAAACAAATAAATAAATAAATATTATTATTATTATTATTAATTTGAAGAAAAAAAAAAATAAAAACAAAACAATTTAGCCAGAAACCAGTGCTTTGTCAGATAATTTCTGCCGTTGGGGGGAAAATGGGATTTTTCTTTTTTTCACCAATTACACAGAGATAGAGATCAGACACAGCAGAAGGTACCCACCCCCACCCCCTCCCACCTCCTGCCCATTCAGAGCAGGCATTTCTCTCCCCTCAGAGTTCAGACTGCAGGCGCTGTAACCCCGGAGCTGATAAGGGCACAGGCTCTCACCGCGGAACAAATGAGAATAAAAGCAGGATAAGGTGACATAAGTGCGGAGAAGAGGAGCGTGAAATCCGTCGGACGTACGCAAATTGGGCCGGCCCCCTTCGCCGCCTTTAACCTCCCGCTCGGGGCGGTGATTAACGGTTTAAAACCAACAAGTAGCAAACATGGCGCCGGCGGGGCCTCGGTGGACGTAAATGGCGTCCGCGAGCGCGCCGTCGGGCTCCGAGCGAGCGAGCGGTCACCCGCCAAATTCCGCCTCGAACACGTGTGATCAGAAGGCGAACTTAACCTGGGCAATGTCGGCACTTCACGTTGCACGGAAGGCTGCTGCTTTTCAAAGCCGTGAGACACTTTCTCAGCCGGGAAAAGCGTTAGCTTTAATGCTAATTTGAATTCCTTTTGAATCGCTCGGCGTAGAACTCATTTTAATCGCGGCGAGCCCGCCGTACGGAGCTGAAGTGAAGGACGGGGCAGGCTTCGGGCGGGGTGACGGGGAGCAGGGAGAATCAGGGAGACGGCTGGAGTCCTGGTGAAAGTGTTTCAGGGCCCCGCCATTGTTCGCACTTCCCTCTGAAACGTCGCCGCGCAGACACTGTTGCCAGCGTCGCATGGGCTGAGATTACCGACCATTATCTTCCTCAGTGTCTCCGCTCCGCTCTCAAATTTCCAAAATGGTGTTTCGGGGTAGCGGTGATGCTAGAGAGAGGCAAACTTTCACCTAATCTCCCCCCCCCCCATTATTGGAGCCTTAATTGGATTGGAATCGGGTGGGTGGAAAAGGCCCCCCTCCTCACTGGACAGGGCTGCAGGCATTGAGGCCGAGGGAAGAGCGGGAATTCCTTAAAGAATATCCCTGGGGACTTAAGGATTTTAAGGTGACTCAATCGAAGACACCGCATACTCCCGTAATAAATTGTGTTTTTAGTAACAGTTCTCACAAACGTTCTTTTCGAGATTCAAGAAGTCTCAGGAACCTGAAACAACATTCATTGCGAATATACCAAGTACACAGACTGGGAATTTTTTATCAGAAACATAAGAGTTTAAATTCAGTTCAATTAAATTTTATGTGCCTCTTTAAATGCCTCTCAAGGAAGGAGACTTCTCAGGCATTCCAGTAAAATATGAACTACAGTTAGTAAAATATCTGAGCAATCAGTGCAAAAAATTAGGTAAAATATACAAAAAATATACTAAAATACAAAATATATATAAAAATTAAGGAAAAGTGTACATATGCATGCAAGCACACATACGCGCACATGCACACACACACACGTACACACACACACTGTTAGCTGGGTAGCTGATAGTAATGAAGAACTGAACAGTAATTTACTGGATGTTTCCTGCATATAGTCTGGCCATCTCTATGGCTTTTTTCAAGAGGGCAGACTGCTTTGAAAGCGGGCTGCTGAAATGTTGTCATTAGATCAATTAATCTGACAGGTTTAGAGGTTTTTCCACTGCCCTTAACACCAGAGTAAAAGCAGAAAAGAAAATAAGTAGCATATTTTCAGGGAAGAGAAGAAATATCACATTTCACCTTCCCTTAATAATGATTCCCAGACATATGGACAAGCTTTGGCATTTTTAGTGCGATTTTGCATGCTGTAGCAGTGATTTTGCATGCTGTAGCAGTGATTTTGCATGCTGTTGCAGTGATTTAGCATGCTAAGCTTTGATTTTGCATGATGCAGCTGTGATTTAGCATGGTAAACTGTGATTCTGCATGCTGTAGCTGTGATTTAGCATGGAAGCTGTGAATTTGCATGCTGCAGCCTTGCTTTAGCATGATAAGTTGTGATTTTGCATGCTGCAGCCGTGCTTTAGTATGGCAAGCTATGATTTTGTATGAAGGCAGCTGTCATTTAGAATGGAGGCTGTGATGTAGCATGATGTAGCAATTATTTAGAATGACACAGCTGCGAGTTTGGCAAAATACAGCTACGAGTTGACATGAAACAGCGACTATGACTTAGCTTGATACGGCTACATTTCTGCAGCACGCAGGTCAGGTTTTGCGTGACGCGGCTGTGATTTAAGCCCAGTGCGGGGACACAGTAACTCTTTGTGAGTCAGCTCCAGAAGTGCAACAAAAATGTACAGTACCCCCGACTCACTCTATGAGAGTACAGCTCACAGACAGGAAATGTCTTTTTGCAGCCACTTGAGAAAGTGTGCTCTTAGGTGTATAAAACATTTTCTCTCCAATGTACAAAGAAGGGTATTTTTCCTTGTGAACATAAAAGAAGTTGTGGGTACCCTTATGAAAATGGAATATACAGCGGAATATGTGGAAAACACAACGATAAATAAGTCACCGCAATGTCTTTTTCAAAAATCTATATCAGTGCCTGAAAGTAGGAATCATTGGTATGTTTGGCTGTGAATTGTAAGGTATTTTAATGTCTTTTCTGATCTTAAAAATATATTTTATTTGAAGACATTGCAGTACATTTCATCATGTTTTGAGCAAAATAATTCTGTTTGTCCTGAAAAATACACAAATACCGCAAAAATACCTCGGCTTTCTTCAATCCCTTCTATAAATTACAGCAAATGGGAAATATCTGAAGCACCACATTCCTCATAAATCGCAGATCTTCATGTCGTACTCCGCCTTCAAAAGTTCTTTGGGTAATTTAAGGGACCAGGACTGTTTCCAATATTGTAACGGCATTTGCAACATGCTTACTTTTGCGGTAAAGAAGGGGTTCAAAGTCCTTTAATCCCATTGTCCTCCTGCAAAGCAGTCACAACTGACCGGGCACCTCCCCCCTGGATGTGCCATTCCACCCAGACAGGGTCCTTCACCGCACATAATGGCTCTGGCTGCACTAATAAGCGACCAAGCGGGCCTCCACACACCCGTGCAAGGCAGGCAACCGCACAGTGACAGCACGGACATGGCGCTAACGTCACTGTGAAACATTACTCTACGCCATTGCTTTACTTTTTGTGAGACAGCCATTCCGGAAAGAGGTGAGAGAAAGCATGTAGTTTCACATTCAAAATATAGTAATTCAATGTAAAAAAAAAAAAGTATATATATTCCTATTTTATATTGCAATTGCCATCTCCCAGGAATGGACAATGCAATGGAGCTGTACTGCTGCTAGACTCACTAGCTAGAATTTGACGGGGAACACTGGTGCAAATGGGCAAAATGTGATGTCTACAGGATACAGGAGATCAACGATGTTCTCAGCACAAGAGCCAGGGAGGACCTTGCCATTGGAGCATCTCTTTCCCCAAATCTTAAACTTAGAAAAGGCAGGACTGAAACTGTCACAACGCTCATGCTCAGACAAAATGGCAAGCTTGAAAATACAACACACCCGCTTAAGACCCAAGGACTCTTAAAGGAATCTCCAGGGCAGTGAAGCTGATTACTGGGATCATTACCCTGAGGGATTCATGGGAAAACTGAATCTCAGTTACAAAAACTCTGACCTCTGAGTTGTCCAAAACCACACAGTCATAGGTGGCACAGCAGAGCAGTGGTCAGGCTAACTGGTCTCCATCTCAGAGGGTTGTACAGTACACTCCCAAATGGCACTCGAAATGGGATCATTTCAGGAGCAGTACAAACAGATACAATGTAGACTCTAAGCTACGCAGTTCAACCTGAAACAAAATCGCAAAAACATTTAGGCATAAAATAAATAATGCAAGAAATGCATTTGGCCTGAATCACAACGACCGTTTGGGAGCACAAACGCACGGCGAGGAAGATGACAGCGAAAGACGACGCTGGTCAGCCCGGAATGTTAAACCGAGCCCATCCATCAGCCGGCCACGCTCGCTTTTGTCGGTTCCATCAGCCAGCGACTGAATGAATAAATAATAGAAGGGGAATCAATCAGGGGAAGTCTAGCTCGGGACGTGTCTGGAGGCTGCCCTGCCCCGCGCCTCAGACTTGGCAGGATAGATGGTCTGTCTCGCGGCGAGATGCACTTCGGCTGCCGGAGAGGTCCCGCACACAGCCTCGCCTCACCTCCAGCCAGACACGGGTCCTGTTTTTAAGGTGCCGATTGCTAACGTAGTCGTTTGCCATCTATTTGACTTTCCTTTAATTTAATTTACCGTAACACAACGTACAGTACTGCACACGACAATGTAAATGGTTATCAATTCAAAATGTGGCATAAATGTTAGCTATGTTTTGATAGCTCTGCTTTAGTTGGCCTGCCAATATAGCATCTTTAAACTGAATTGGGGAGAGACCGAGGGAGGGAGGGAGGGAGGGAGGGAGAGAGAGAGAGTGAGGGAGGACACAAGGGAGAGTGAGACAGAGAGAGATTAGTCATCATTAGCACAAGATCTGACACCAAGTCTAAGTGCTTCCTCGTGATGACCAAGTGGCAACAATTTTTCCCCCTGCTTGTCACTACCGATTACGCTTTCCTTTCATGAAAATTTAATCTGTGTCGTTGGCTGATCCTGCAGCACATTTCTGCCAAACAACAAAGCTGAAGCTAACCCAGAATAGTGCAAACACAGCAAAGGGAAAAAAGAAACAGGCCGTGCGCGGTAGGAGAAGATTAAAGAGCTGAGCTCCGTGCCCTTGTACATCCTCCACTATATGAACACTAAACATAGAGTTTGCTGACCTAAGTCTTCATTGCTTGGTCTTCATTATTTCTCCTGCTGATAAAGTGTCAACAGCTCCCTTTCAACACCAGCACTGCAGTAATTTTAATGTTAAGGTCGCCAAATTCCAGCGTGTGACACTTAACATGGCCGCCGCTTCTCTGCTTCCTTTATTCGCTCCGTTAACGAAACGGCGGGCGGCGCTCCGCAGACACGCCCAGAACATCTTCACCCGGGGAGCCGGGCGTCCGGGTCAGAACCGTAAATTTCGACGTCGTGAAAATTACGGTCGCCCGGGACAACGTGCGGCAGCGGCGGCCGCCGTAAAAAAAAAAACGAGCTCCCGCGGCGCCCTCCTTGACTCGGGAAGATAACGCGCCGCTCTTCCCAGCTGAATTCTATTATCAAATCTTAATGAAGGCCTTATCAGGAGACAAGATCAGTGACCTCAATCACACTGTACCACTTCATCTTCCGCGGGATAACCCCGGTCAGGTCCGCGAGACGGCGAGGGGCTTGAGTGAATATATCAGGGTTATTGATGTGTTTGGAGGACAGATAAGGAAAGACGGAGGCCTCCCTTTCCGTCGGGTCTATAATAATACGGAAGCGCGCGCTACAGGAGCCGCGCGGCTGTCATGTTTTGAGCTTGACGGCACGCGTCCGTTCTACATAACGTCGGAAACTAGGGCGCTTACTCCAAGAAATGTGTTGCGAGTTATTTTTTCCAAAACTGTTTCAATAATTTTGAATAACTGGAATTTTGAATTGTTCACACATGCTTTTTGCATACATCTGCACATGATAGAGTGAAGCAGACCTGACTCCTGGAGCAAACAGGCAGCAGCATAGCATGTTGTGGAAATGTTTTGATGAATATCCATAGCATTTATTAAGAGGAAAAAGTAAGACAAAACATGAAAAGGGGAAATTGCGTACGTCTCTGTGCATGTTTGCCTTTAAAAGTAAATAGAAGGCTAGATTTTAAAACCTGTTCTTGTTACTAAGAACATAAAGGGAGTTAAGAATGAAATGGCATGATAGATATAATGATAATGAGCATGTCGCTTGAATGCCTTTCGGGGGCTGTAATTACACTGAATGTTTTGTTCACTATTACAAGGGGGTGGGAGGTGGGCTGAGTATACATACAGTTACAGTTATACTTAATTTTATAGTTAATTTTTGAGAGGACAGGAACAAAGTTCGGTTAGAATCGAGGAGAGAGAAACAGAGTCAGACAGAGCGAGAAAGAGCAAGAAGAGAGAGCAAGAGAGAGAGAGAGACAGAGAGAGAAAGAGAGAGTGAGAATCCCTTGCCTCCCTGTGAGCCTAAGCGATTTATCGAGCGTCCCAGGATGCACTTTGTCAGTCCTTGGGGTGGGGGGGTGGGGGTTGGATATGAAGGAGGGCTGCGGCTACTCTTCCAGAGCTCATTGATAATGACATACCTGCTTCGCTGGCCTTTTATCCATAGCACATGGTACTTAGGGCTAACTGAAAAATCAATAGGCCCTGTCACACGGCCAGCCGTCACAGTGCTCCCTGACTGTCAGCTGCAGTCACAGGTCGGCCCTGACAGCCACGAGGGCCAGCCGTCTCCCGGAGCCGTCAGGGCCGCCTTCCTGTATCGGACAGCCCCACAAAACAGCACGCTTTACCCACGTCCTTAACCAATCAGAAGCCTCGGAACTTCGCCCATTCCGTCAAGTGAGAGCCAAGGAAATGTGCCCTCGGATTAAACAAAACTGAGAGGCTACACGTTTGTATTCTACACGTTGTTCCTTCAGACAACAGTAGCTACATCAGTAATACTGAGCCCTCAACCCACAGGAAACATGGGATAAATATTATTCATTCCAACAGGAAGAAGCAGAAAGAATCAACCAAGTTAAAATGTCAAGGTACAGTATATGGAGGTAAACTTCCTAGCTCCATCGGTATAACAAAATTACAGTGCAAATGTTTTACACCATCAGTCAGTACACCACCATTCAAACACACTGTAAGCATCTTGTGAAATATTTGGTACATTTTAGGGTCACTAATTTCTAGATAAGGCAGACAGTCGCCATGGATGCCAATGACATATAAACAGCATAATGCACCAGCTAATCACCCTTGACCACCAGCAAGTCCTCCCTTCCCCCTACACCGCACCCCCCACGCCGCACCCCATTTCTCACTTCACTTTGTGCGACACACGACACGGGGCGAGCTGCAACACAACACCGCGTGTAACGCGCGGGGTGCGGCGGGGGCACCAACTGTCCGCCATCGCAGCGGCGCGGCGCGCCGGGGCCTAACAACGAGGACGAAGCACATCTGCTCCATGACTTCATCGGGTCTCCCAGTCAGGGGCTGGAGGGGGGGCGCGCCGAGCAATTAGCGGCGTGGGCCAATTTCTCAGGCCGCCTCCCGTAGCGGGAGCAGCTGGGCCGGGAGTCGGAGGGAGACGGAGGGGCGCGCGTCGGAGCGGGCCGAGAGGCGAGGGGCGAGGCTCTATTTCTCTCACGTTTCCGCCAGGAGAAAGCTGACATTCCTGCTCGCCGCTCGCTCTGAGGTCCGAAGCACGCTAACTCGAACGGACGCTAAAATAAAAGCCCTCCAGACTTTCTCCCGCTCCACCCCCCCCCCCCCACTGCCCGTACTTTTCACCGATCCTCTCATGTTGCGAGCTCTGATCGTGTTCTTTTGTTCTAACAAGCTTTCATTTGTATCATCTCGGTTAAAGATTTATTTCGACCGTCATTTGTTGGACCAGGAGGCACTTTAAGCAGGGACATTTTCCATCTGAATAAATTCACTCATTTATTCAGATGGAAACTTTTACAAGAATTTCAGGCTAAAAGCATTGCTAAAGTACAACGGTGGCAATCCATCTGGGAATTCGAACCTGAAAAATTCCAGTCACAGGCCAACTTCCCCCGCCACTTAGTTAAGATGGATGGCTTTGATTACCACATCCACATATTAATTATACAACGATATTCCCAGGCTTCTGAAGCTTTATTGCAGGACAGGGCACGATCCCTTCAAGGGAAAATAAAGGCTTAACACAAGCAAGAACAGAAGTATTTAATCTGGCCATCTGTACTGTGGGAGCGGTGACTCTAAGCAGGTGTTGTGGGAGATTGGCACAGCTCTTGACCCAGACCAAAGTCCGAGGATCTGGTAGCAGCACATCTCCCAAAGGGGGCATATCAGCACTGCAAGAGACCGCGGACACCGTCTATCTCTGACCGCGGGGAGCTAGGAGATCAAAGGCCTGCTAGCAAAACGCGCAGCCGGCCTCCTCTCTGTTCAACACAAACAGCTCTTCAGGATTCACTGATAATGCGGGACGTTTGAAGAGCAGAAACAGCAAGAGACAGAAATTATCTCCGTGGAAACAGAAAAAAGGCACCCTGTCTCAAAGTGTTGCTGATTTTCATTACTTAACTTTAACTCGGTCACCGGAGAGGCACAAAGCTTCCGACAGACATGAGTACAAACGTTTGGCGAGTACGCTAAATGTGGACAGATTTCTTAACCGTTTTATGCCTATTATCAACAAACTTTCCCTCCGCGTAAAACCCACTGAACCAAATCAAATTCAGCCAGGTTCTACTGAGGTAATCTCGCATTACGAGGGCAGTGTTACTCGATCAGAGATTTATTATACAGCTGCGCCCTAAAATATATATCTTCTTATTTTAATTAAGATTGACCGAATGCATTGTTCATTTCAATTTCAGTCATCATATGAACCCTCAGCAGACACAAAAACCACCCAGCCTTTTCATTAGTTAAGCGCAAATACTGCACAAAATGTTTTCTTTATAAAAGTGGAATACATTGAGAGTAACATACAACAAACATACAGTCACAGCTGGAAATAGCCCAAAGAGCTCTTCTGTAGTCATATGAGGAATGCAGAGGAAATACATTCTTAATGAAAACTTTTAAACTTAGCACTCGAGAGAGTTGGGAAATTCACACAGCATGATCTAAAATATTTGTTTTATTTCTGCCACTTCGTCACATAGGGTAAAACATAATGATTCTTTAAACAAGCCCCCCTTCTTCACTATTTTAAAAAAGCAAACTTCATCATTAGCTTTGGAAAAAAATTAGCATTCTTTTTGCATTTGCAAACGTGGAGAGTATTAGCGCCTGGAATGAAAAGTGAATTTGGACCCTCTAATGCATTTGGTCACTGTAATGTCAACATGATGTAAAATATCTAACAAAGCTTGTCTGTAAACATGGGTGAGTTATTACCATCTCACCAAAGATTTTGAAGTGAAAAAAATGAAAGGAGGGCAAACTGCCAGCTCTCGTTGGAATAAAAAAAATATATGTAAAAATTTCACGTTGAAGCCTGTGCTGCTAGTACTGGTTAAATGTTAGCGCTGAACAGCTCGGCAAAACGTTGCGTTCAATGTATTCCAGATAACAGCTCTCTCCACCTTATTGTTCCCGGGTACCATGTGTTTGCGTTGGAGACGAGACTCGCAAAAGTGAAAATAAAAACCACTTTCCTTTAAGGTTTCCAACAAAGTAGTATCATATGGTATTAACTGACTATCCCCACCACTGATTTAATATGGGCGGAGAGGTGAAATATTATGATAGTTTTCTCTGTGACAGATTCAGCACAGTTTTTGTTTATTAAACTTCAATTTAGTTTGCTGCGCAACAAACTGAAATTTACTAAATCACCATTTGTCTTATATAGTCACTCACAGGGGGGAAGTATATTTAGTTTAACAGTTAAAATGTATTTCATCATGTTTGGATATTTTTTCACCACTTGGAGTGCATATTCATCGTTTTGGCCCTTAATTCTGATATTAGACAGTCCTGGCAAAAAGGTTTTGAGGAGAAAAAAATCCCATCATAAATAATTATGAGTATTCCTACAGTTTCCTCACGTGAATCACGGAAAAAGAATGTTAAAACGCAACAGTCAGAGGTTTTTAAAATCTCCATTATAAATTTTGCTTTTAAGTAAACCTCATGTCAGTTGTGCTATCACAGTCAATCATTTTGGCCTCTCAGCGTCTACCTCTGTACAAGTAAAGCTTGGTTCACCAAATATTCCTCTTTAAACTTGAGTTCAACAAGTACATGCTTGGATGGTTTGAGTGTACCCCAAATTAATCTCAGACTATTGGCAAGGCAGTGTACAGTGTACCCCAAAATTATAACCAAGAAGAAGGGCAGGGATCACTACATTTTGTTACAAGCTGATAACATACATGTATATGCAAAACTCTCAACAATTAAAAAACTAGTTTCAGACAGCATATTAAAATATTTTACACACAGATCACATGATCATGTGGATACCTCGCGCTAAAAGCTTGCAGTTTTTTAATCTATTTACAGTGTCTGGAATGCGGCTTTTTTCATGTTTGAAGTTTCAAAAGAAAAATATATATAGTTGATAAATCAATCAATAAATCACACACACACACACACACACAAATCTAAATTACCATCAGCATACCTGACATGCTCCAACAACCAACATCAGTTCTAAAAAGGGATGTTTTAAAAAAACACATTTTGTCCCCTGACCCTTAACCATTTAATTAGTTTCTAATGTCTGAAAACCTGGACTTGTCCAGCATCATATTCTGAAAATGAATGATATACAAATATGGCTGCCAGGACACACAGTCAGCCAACATGTCATACTTCTGCCATTACAAGTTTTAAATCAAACCCCAGCATCTAAAAAAGTACAGGGGGAAAATACCATTCCAATAACAGCACAAAAAAAATATTTCCCAAATTCCCATTTTCTATGTCATGACAGCATTCTGAATTATAATAAACAGTGTGTGAAAACAGGCAAAACTGTTCCAGCATTCACATTCACACTAATCATAAAGCCAATGACAGCCATAATTATTTCTTCTTTTTTGCAAAGACATCTTAGCATACACCAGAAAAAAAAAGATTCAAACCCCAAAGTTTATCTGTACTCAAATATCCATTTTGAGGTTTTAACATATAAACCTATCACCTTATTCCAAATACTCATTGACAGACTAAAAATAATCTTATAGTAAGCCCCTCAAATGAAAGTAGCAATTCAGTATGAGAGAATTGCACAAGGAAACTGTCACTCATCAACATGTTTGACACTCACATTCTTGAATTCTTGGAGAATATTGAATTCTTCTCACACATGCGTTTTTATAGTAAGATAATTCAATGGGATCCTTTTTTTAATTGTGTGCGTTCCTTTCAGGGGAAAAAAAAGATTTTGAGGCGTGATGCATGGTGCGGTCAACTCTCAAGTCACTGAACCCTGTGCAGAAGGTTCAGTTCCTGCTATGGCCCTCAGCTGTGGTCCCTTCTCTGTCTGCTGCCTTCTCTTGTTTATATCTGTCTAAATAAAGCAAAAAGCAAAACACCCCCCCCACAACAAAAACAAAAAAAACAAAAAGAGGGTGGACCTTCCAGCTCTCGTTTAAATAAAGAAATAAAAAGAAATAAAAAATGAGCCTTAATAGGCTCCCGAGTGGCTTAGTCAGCACTCAGCAAAGGCACTTTCCATAAGCAAAGGCCTGGCCCTATAGCGTAGACATCATCTGGATTCTGTCACTAGCCAATTACAAGTCTGCAGAGGCGGGACACAACTGGGTTCTTCCCACCAGGGGTAGGGTGGGTTAGAGGGCTCCTTAGATTACTGCTGCATTAGCTAATTCAGAATGATTCGCCAGGCACCCAAAGGTTACCAGTAGTTATCACGGAGAAAGGTGCCTCAAGAGAGATACTGTTAGTGCGCCCCTGTAGTACTGTGTGGCCCAAAGTGTGGAAAAAGACATGGGCAGGTCCACTGAAGGAGTTTAGTCACCTTGGCAAAGATTTATTCCAAGCCTGCAGTAAAATAATGACTAATATAACAAATAGATTATATCTCCCAAAACAATAAAGTCCAATAAATAATAATAATGACAATAAATGCCCTCTATCCACAGTTAATCCACAATCAGCCAGGACTGGCTCTGCGAGAGATTTCACAACAGGCAGCAACTGGGAGTCTGGGTTTTGTAGTTCCCTACTGTGCTACTGGTCTCATAACCAGAGCAGAAATACATCTAAATTACATATAATAGGCTTTAACCCGTATGTCATACTGCACTGTTCTACCAATAAAAGTAAACCAGGCTTGTGCTTGCTCTTTTTCTCTCCTTTTCCCTCTCTCTCTCTCCCTCCTTCTTCACCCTCACCCCATCCTGGATTTGAGAATGTTAACTACATAAAAATGTTTTCGCACGGGAAATATTTTTGGACTGGCTGATGGGAGACTCCATTAATATGGCAGCATGTCTCCACAACCATATTCCAAATATGGCATTTCAGGTGGGGGAGGAAAGGCAGGTATGCCTTCCACACTGTAGTTTGGGGGTACATAGCTATAGCGTTTTTTCCCCTATTGGGGTTTCCATCTGTGTGCAAATTCACCATGTTGAACACAAACAGGACGCATGTTCTGCATTCTAGTACATTTTAGACATAAATAAAACACAATAAAACATTGTATAATATAAGTTATGTTGAATACATAATTATGCAAACTTAAAGCCTGCAATGCCTTAAGATGACAGCCTACACAATTCATTGAATCATTAAATTTAGAATTTAAACAGCACTAATACCTTATATAAATATGCCTCTAATTTTAAAAATAAAAATGCAAACCATGCTGCATATAGTACCTTTATTAAGACTCCTTAATGCCCAGCATTCACCATCCATATTATATTTGGTAAAGAATTGAAAAAGAAACTAATCGTATTGATTCGGTGTCGTCAATCGTTTAGATTAAATTACTATTTATACGTGTTCACAAATATTTTTCACATCTCTTCACTCCATAGACATCAGGTCGCCTGTGGGTTCATACAGTAGGCTATAAAACAGTGACACCTATAATCGCACGAATCTGCTAAACGGGCTTCAGCAAAGCGTGCGTTTCAGTCACAGAATGTGCACCCATACTTCCCTCAGGCATTGACTGAAAAAAGAAAACCCATAACTGCTCCAAGATGCCGTACACAGAGCAGGAAATATTGTCGCAGTGATCGATAGTCTTTTTATTCTACTGGTAGTTCTTTGTTTTTCGTCATTCAGTTGCATCACAACGCCATAGGCTATTCGGCTCGCATAGCTTGTCATCGTTTCCCCACCTGACGCGAGAGCTCTTAAGCCATCTTACATTAACTGCCCGGAGAGCACTTCACTTTCAAACCCGGTCAAGCGCTTATAAATTATTCATACTGACAATTTAACTGGCCACAAAATAATTGTCAACATTTTCCTAAGCAGGCCTACTTCTAGAAATAAAGCAACTTAAAAAAACAAGATGAACAGTAACACATTATACAAACGTTTTTCTTAATATACGAATGACGAATGCATGTAAATCAATTTCTCCCAGGTTATACAGTTATGGTTATTTAAATAGAATTTCAAGTAAACTGTCAAGACAGAAGCAGGTTTTTCTTAAGTCAAATGCTGCACCTTAAATACTGCACTTTTGCGACAGCTAATTATTGTTTTATAGAATCACAGCGCACAGCCAAGAACTAAATGTCTGCACTCACATGTGTGAAACGGCGTAAATATGTCTCCGGGCTTTACCGCGGTATAACCTAATGCCTGGTAAATGTGCGACTGACAACAATTTAGGCGCACTGCATCATATAGCCCATATATATCATTAGGCTATTTTAGTAGCCTATAAATCTAGTTCTGAAAATCCACCATAGGCCTTCTCTACATTCCTTAAATATAAATGTATATTTCAAATAAGTAACCAAAAAATGTTGAGCAAGCGAGCGACTAAAACAAAAATAATGGCAAACTACAAACATTAAATTCAGCATTATTTTAACTCTAAACAATTTGTCAGTTTAAGGTCAAAGAGCGTAACATAAAAGTGACTACAATTTATGAAAGGTTATAAAAAGTTACCGTGCTAACTATAAGATGAAAATATAGTTGATAAAGCATTATTCATTCCGTTCAAATAAATTAATATTCAAAGGAAACACGGTAAAATCCAACACAATTCATACAATCTACAAAATTACCATAATCTCTGTAGGAATTTTGAGCACGGTGCTTTACTTATCACCCATTGGCTTTTTTATAAACTAAGAAAGGGACAGAAACACCTGATTTCCAGCAAACATGTTTGATTTATTCTGGTTATGAATTATAGATAAATCGCAATTACACTAACGGCGAAGCAAATAAAATTTACCAAAGCGCGATATCCAATTAACAGGTATAACCGCTATTCCAAAATGTAGCAAAATTACCTTGGTCACTTCAGAGCTCAATGTGTTTCCGTAAGGGGTGAAATGAACGAAATTAAAATTCGCGAATGATATCCTGTATAACATGAACACATATGTCTCGCTATTTTTTATATTAAAAACAATGCATAAAGCCAACATTAGACGTGCCAAATACAACAATTACAATCATATAGCCTATAATTACGACTGCATTAATGTTCTGTATGTAAACAACCCCACTTGTAGTTAAACGCAGTGATTAGATAGAACAAGAATCATGACTAAATAAATCAAGTTAAAAAGATTTGCGTGGCATTGCGACTGTTTAAATCCTTAAGCATTTATATAGTATCTAACATTGTAAGGGAACACTGTTTTGTCGTAAATAACGAGTCCCTCAACCTGCAAAACCGCAGCTTTGCACTGGTCTAGTCTCTCTTGCGCGACGTGCTTCTCGGATCAGCTGCAATTGGCTGCGCCCTCTGACAGGTCTGCTGCTGATTGCAGGAAAAGAAGCTCCACCCTCTTCATCTCAGATCGGGGACCATTCATAAACTAAACAACTCCTGAGCTCCCGAGTCTGGACACAGGCAGACAAGGTATAATAAGGCGCACTAACACAGGCCACGGAGTGAGAGAGATGACTGATCTTCACACGGTCAGATCTTCATCTTTGAGCACATGAAACCGAAGAGACGGACGTATCAACCTCACTAACTCGCGCCAACATTTGAGCGGACTGACCTGGCTGATTCTTAACAGTTTACTGCATCAGTCAATTTCTTCCTGGAACTGACGTGCATCCAGTGTTAACGTTAAGTTTTTTTTATTGTTCTGAAGCGTTTTGCCTCTGGCTTTACCGGTAAGCGTTGGATCCGTCAGCGTACTGCGACTCCCCGGTGTACAGCCCGGACCTCTGCCCCAACATGATAGCTACACAAGCAAAGCTTGTTTACCAGCTGAACAAATATTACAACGAGAGATGCCAGACTCGCAAAGCGGCCATCGCAAAGACCATCAGGGAGGTATGTAAGGTGGTGTCGGACGTCCTCAAGGAGGTTGAAGTGCAGGAGCCCCGTTTTATCAGCTCCCTGAGCGAAATCGAGGCGCGCTACGAGGGGATGGAGGTCATCGCACCCAATGAATTTGAAGTGGTACTCTACCTTAACCAGATGGGTGTTTTCAACTTCGTGGATGACGGGTCTTTGCCTGGGTGCGCGGTGTTGAAGCTGAGCGACGGGCGCAAGAGAAGCATGTCGCTCTGGGTCGAGTTTATTACGGCCTCGGGTTACCTCTCGGCACGAAAGATCCGATCCAGGTTTCAGACGCTGGTGGCACAAGCCGTGGACAAATGCAGTTACCGTGACGTTGTTAAGATGGTAGCGGACACAAGCGAAGTTAAACTGCGGATCCGGGAGAGATACGTGGTCCAGATCACTCCGGCGTTTAAATGCACAGGCATTTGGCCTAGAAGTGCGGCGCAGTGGCCCATGCCCCACATTCCCTGGCCCGGTCCTAATCGGGTAGCAGAAGTCAAAGCTGAGGGCTTCAACCTCCTCTCTAAAGAGTGCTATTCTTTAACCGGGAAACAGAGCTCGGCGGAGAGCGACGCCTGGGTCTTGCAGTTCAGCGAAGCAGAAAACAGGCTATTGATGGCAGGCTGCAGAAAGAAATGTCTCTCCATCCTGAAGACGCTGCGCGACCGACACCTCGAGTTGCCGGGACAGCCTCTGAACAACTACCACATGAAAACCTTACTTCTGTACGAGTGCGAGAAGCACCCGAGAGAGACCGACTGGGACGAATCGTGCCTGGGCGACCGCCTGAATGGGATTCTGCTGCAGCTTATCTCTTGCCTGCAGTGCCGCAGATGCCCCCATTACTTCTTACCAAACTTGGACCTGTTTCAGGGGAAACCACACTCGGCCTTAGAGGCTGCAGCAAAGCAGACGTGGAGACTTGCGAGAGAAATTCTCACGAACGCAAAAAGCTTGGACAAATTATAGACCAGCGCAACGCAAAAGTACATTATTGTTAGTACTACTGTACTGAGGACCTTAAGATCACTTCACTGTAAGTGGGAGAAAAAAAGTGATCGTTCAATTCTCCAAGTAATGTGAAAGTCTTTTTTCAAAGAAGCAAATGGGACATTGCAAGAAAGAAAGTTAAGGTACATTTTAAGATAAATGTATTCTGTGTGTTGTTTTGTTTTGAATGTTTTCACAAAGTGAAGAAACTTTTATTTAAAATATGCACAGTCTTTAATGCAAAACATTCAAATGTATAGTGCCAAGTCAAATTTTCATTATGTCAGCTAAAATTGAGATGTTAATAAAAACAAAACAAAATATAATTCGGCGTTGTTTTTCCTGGCTAATCTGGTTCTAGTGGGTTTGTACCGGTAAATTAGATAGCTCAATTGAATAGGCTACCAATATCAATAAAAATGATATTCGCCGACTTGACAGTTTTAAAATATTATCATATAAAATATGAAATAATAAAATTCAGTGTCGACTACTACGGATATTGGCCAAATTAATACACCTCACTTCGTATTTTCATCTGATATTCTATTATTGATGACATAAAATGATCATATCATTGCATTTTAAGATGACATTCTTCTTGTTCTACTACTACTACTTTGATTATTATTATTATTATTATTACTAAGCTAAACAAACAATATATTTGTTATATATGTTATAATATGTAGAATTATGGGAAATATTTAATATTGTCGGATTGATCTGAAAGTCTCACAGAGTCTCTTTAATAGCATAATAGCTAACACAGGCCGCACGGGCCTAATGGAACCAAAATTAGAATTGTATAATGGCAGTATAAAGACATGCAAAAAGTCGGTGTCTGTTTATCCAAACATAAATAACCAATTTTGGGCAGATAACCTCTGTATACAGCAAAACAAGCCACCACTTTAGACATTAAAGGCCTGTACAAAAGTAGTAGGCCTATACACTTCGTAGAATACCAGTTACACTACTGTGGGCAACTTAAAATGAGGTAGCCTATACTTGCGAAGGGCGAGGAAAGTCCGACACAAAGCAAACACACGTAATAAACGTGTCCTCGGTTTATTTTACAGATTTCTTATTTATTTTGAAACAAGTTTCAATTAAGATAAAAGCGTTCCATATGTCAAACAATTTAGAACATGGGGCATAACCACAAACAGACACGCAACTGTGTTATCTTACTATACTCTGCATGTTTCGGGGTCAGGGGTTGCATTTTAAATAAAATAGCATTTTTAAAATGTATTGGCATTAAGACAACATATCTCGTGCCATTGTTACTACGAATTAAAGGTGGGATATTTACATTTGCCAAAATAAATTAAATGTTACATTTATCCATACCTGGAAGCTGTGGCAAAAAAAGCCAGGATTTCAATTTATAATGTTGGACTTTTTCACAGTATGCCGTATGCTATAGTATACACACACGTTCATATAGCAAACGAAAGCATGTTACACCTGATAACTGGTAACATAAAATATTACAGGCAAAACGTACAAAAGGAAACCACAGGCCTATGCTTATGAATGGCTTTAGTACAGTAGCCTACTCTGCGCAGAAATGTAGACCCAATGCATGCACAAGGCATTTTACATTAAATTGAAAAATCACATGAACATTTAAACAAACACACCTTGCAATATTGTTTCTATTATTTGTTTGACTACGTCCGAACTTTTTCATGTGCATTTCAAAATAGCATCACAACACAGATTAAACACAACGAAATGATATCATTACGTATTTTAAAATATTTAAGAAGCGCCACTTTATCTTTACCAATAATTCCACATTTTATAGTATGTTCGTTAGCAAAAAACATTCTGCACGAAAATTAGGTATCACGACTGAGTAATATTGCTTCTCTCCTTCATATTAGAGAGGTCTATACTGAATCAACTTCCAAACCGTTATAAAATTAATAGTAATAGTCCTCATCGACATTTCACACTTATCAATGCTAATTCACACTTAAAATGAGAAGTGTACTAATGTTGATTTTCATAATTTAGAGTTTGCGAACACTACAACTGAACATACCGAAGACTTCTAAGATTTAAATATTTTATGGTAATTGTTCCTATTAGCAAATTTTACTGTGTGATTTTTAAACATCATTAAACAAACATAGACATTTCCTGAATAAGAAACGCGAGTGTATACCATGCCCTTTCTTAATTCTGTATCCTACAGTGTGTCCAGCTTATTCATTTTAAAATAATAAATAAAACGTTATGAAGTGTTAATGTACTTAAGACCGTTATATTATGGTGATCGCTCACAGTACGGACTGGAGCATGAATACAATACGCAATCCCTCTGCTCCTTGGGGGTGGGGGAGGGGTTAACAGCGTTGCAAAATACGTTTTTAATGTTCATTTTACAACTGACATACAGAGGCTTTTGGATCAATGGGTTTAAGCCCCTCTCTTACCTTTGGATCGATTTTCTTAAAGCTGGGTTCTTCTTCATCCACCTCGAAGTAGAGCTCTGAGGCCGTGATGGACAGGGTCCCTCTCACTGCCACCGCGGGGGCAACCAGCTGCGCTCCGGTACTCAGGTTCACCGAGCCTGAGAGAGCAGACAGAAAAATAACTGTATGGTCACATGCTGCGCTACTTACCAAGGGGAAAAGAAACATCACGCATTGAGCACAACGAAAACAAGTCGACGTCCGTTAAGATTGTAGAGTTTATAAAGTTTGCAACAGGGGCGTTCATTAAACTCTCTGAATAGGTCTTTGTCGTTCAGAGGCAAATATGTGAGTTTAATCAGGAAAATTATATAAAATCGAAGGTTTTGAACGCTTTTGCTGCTTTCACTATAAAGCATGATGTTAAAACGCGGCATAGCCTGTACTTGTAAGGCTGCATAAGGCTCTGTTTGTTCTGCAACCGAAAATCAAAGGCCGTTGGGGCACCGAAAATAAACAGTTTGAGCAAATTGTATGTGCATGACAAAGACGAAACATCATCTTTATTACAGAAAATAGTAATCTTGTAATCAGTGCCACTACCGCTATTAGGCCCACTGCTGCTATTAGTATTATCGCTCACATAGCTGTTATAAGAGTACAGGATGTCAGGAAGACCATTCAAAGCAAAAGGAACTGAGAGACTCCTCATTCCTTCATTATAATAATTTAATTAATTCTGTTCAGGCAAATTAATATGGTTACAAGTCGTTAATTCGCGGATGGTCGTGAGCCTGCTTCAACAAAGAAATGTATCAAATGTAGACCAAATGAACCGGTCTTTAAAAAAATCGGCTGTTCGTCAACATCCATTGATTGCGGTCCGCCTAATCTCTCATCAATCTTAATATATGCCAGTATGACAATGCGGAAACCGCTGGAGGGAGTCCGCAGCAGAGCCCGCGCAGGCTGTGCCCCCAGTCCCAGATGTATAAATGCATTGTATTACATTGTCTGTACACCGGATAGGCACGCGGAGGCAGTCTGATTTCCCCAAGCACACGCTCGCAAATGGATGAAATGAGAAGATATGTTCATTTGCTGTCTCTCGGCTGCCCTCTGCGCATTAGCACGTGATGCTGGGGAGAAATAACATTTTTTCAATCACCCTCAGACATTCAATTACACCTGGAAGCAGACAGCTGCGGGAGTGGGGAAGATGGGGGGCCCTGCCGGGGACCCCCTGACAATTTCCACTTCATCTCAGAACAACGTACTGTATTAGTCAGGATAGCCCTTTAATCCTATTGTCACTGTGAGCATTTTATAATTGCACTTCCCGCGCACCTCTGTCACACTGAACACGCCATTACTAGAGTACAACAAGCGAAAACCGCAGGATTATGTCGTAATCCGATTAGCGTGATCTTCGATAACAAAATAATAAGATGTTAAAAATATGTTTAAATGCCGACGTAATGGCGAATTTAAATGCATAATACTGTGTATTGAATTGAAAACGTTTAAACATTTAGCATTTCAAGTAGTCTACGGATGTTTAGATTATCACAGGCGTCTGAACTGTACTTATGATTTAAATTATTATTGATGGCATAAAATATTTCTACAGCCCTAGCAGTGACCAGCTATTATTAATGGATTATAACCATTAGTAAGACTTCACTAATAGCTATACATCCTAAACATTCAAATGAACGAATACGGAAGATATGCTTCTAAATAAATTGACACATTTTTATCTCCTCAGTGTATTTTGTTAATATAGTATTAACAGTAGGCGATGAGGCAGACAAAACGACACAGTTGCAGTAACAGAAAAGGTGAGTTGGGCTGACAGTCCTGTCAGAAATGTGGTGTGAATATGCAGGGAATGGCAACATTTTATTTTCTAAATATATTTTTCCACAGGATAGACCCTTCTCTGAATTTCTTCTGCAGCAGCGACAGCTCAGAAAACAAGGTTAATGGTATCTAACACTAATTATTTCAGATAATATTGAAAAATATGGCAATAATGCAAAAATGCACATTGCACCTCTATTTCAGCTGTTGACAACCTGTCTATCTCAGGTTCATGGCGCTCATCAATTGAATAAAACAATTTGACAATCTGTTGACACATATAAGTAATATTGTTTTGAAGTATGTGATAAAATGTGGAGTTTCATATATAAAACAGATTATTATACATTTTAACAAGCAATTTTAAGGCTCCGCTGGAAGCTTTCTCCCGAGAGATTGTTTGCCATAGCAAAAGCGAGAATTGCATAGGGGATTTTTGCCCACATCGATCAAAAATAAAAGTGTAACCCAAAGACGGTGGCATGAACGTAACACTTGGTAGATGGCAGTGCAAATACCGGGTGCTAAAGAGCTGATGCCATTATTAAAAATACTTATGAGCGAGCCTTTTAATAGGCGAGCCTGCTTTCAGATACTGTGCACGCGACGGAACAGGCGGAAAAGCGCGCCATTCAACGCTCAGGACAGACTCTACTCACCCGTTAAGTTTTCTAATTCCTTATCCTCCAAGGATGACAGAGCATCACCGTCCCCGTCCAACAATAATTCACTCTCCGAGTTCTGATTTCCCAGAGCTTGACTCCTGATGGACTGTTTGCCTTTCAGAACATCTTCCTCGAGGGCTGAAAGAAGAAAGACATGTTCAATCCTTCATGCGTAACTGCGTCCTTATTTTAGCTGCATGCAATGTTTTTCACAGCTCAGGGAAGACTTTATAAAAAATAATCTTACTTTAAACACTCGCGTTGTAAACGTTAAATCCTTGGGGAATGTTTAATTGCAGCGAACACAACTAAACATGTTTGAATAGTTTTTTTAAATATAATTGAAACCCTAAAATAGCACATCGAAAAGAACAACAGGTTATAGCTCACATTTATTTTTGAGTATTTCTGAATAACATCTTAAGGATGACATGGTGCAATTTATAGTTTAAGCCTAATTATGATATGGGAATATATAACTAGGCTATTCGAAACTAAAAGCTCCAGAGATGAACTTTTGACATTTTGATATTTGACTGCACATAACGGTTATTTTTATGCTTGGTTTTATTTGAAGCCAGTTTATGTTTTCAATACAGGCAAATATTTGCTTTTTTTATTTATAAAATGTCAGAGCACGTAAACACAGTGTAAAATTTATGAAAAGTAGGATTGGCCACAACCAATAAAACGAATGCAATTGCTCATTGCGCTTTAATTGTGCAAATGTGTGGCAATTATACAAAAAGCTGCCCAAGCGGCGAATTATGGCGTATATATCGGTTATGAAAATGATTGTCTGATTCACACTTTAAATAGGCTACTCAGCCTAAATTAACGTAATTAGTGCATATAATAATAATAATAATAATAATAATAATAATAATAGTAGTAGTAGTAGTAGTAGTAGTCGTAGTAGTAGTAGTAATAGTAATAATAATAATAATAAAAATAATAATAATAATAGTTGTAGTAGTAGTAGTAGTAGCAGCAGCAGCAGCAGCCGCAGCAGCAGCAACAGAGGCAATACATTTTCAGAAAATGCAGTTGACGCAAAAATTATATAAATGTGCAATTTATGGCAATACATACAATACAAAATACTGATCTTGAAAGTTGTGACACCGTGGTAGCTGACTGTCTTATTGTCACAGAGAGAGAGAGAGGGAGGGAGAGAGAGTAGCCTATGATACATGGTTACATTTACCATCCAAAGTTACTTCTTATTTGTGAATTCATTTTTGCAGGAAGCACAAATGTTTGGTGCAGGAACATGCCACTTGCGGTGAGAATTTATATAACAAGATAACACGCGGCCTTTACTGTAGTTAGGCAAAGATTCAAAATCACATTTGTCTAATTTCAATTTGGAAAGACAAAATGCAGAAACTACTTTGTTAAACAGCACAAGAATTTGTGCATTGCAGTTCCAAACACACGTATTACATAATATGACATTTGAGGTATTGGATGAATACTAGTTCAAAACCCAATTGCCTGTGTCTATTTAAGACATCAAAACAAACGGAAAATAAATAGGCCTACAATATTTCTGGGCCAAACCAATATCACGTAACGCGTGCCAAACACATCACAACAAAGCGAGGAACGTTCTCTGCTCATTACATGTTTGATTTCTACTGTACATGACTTGAGGTTCCGAATGGATTATTTAAGAAGAATGGTAATCTGCAAACATTTACAGAGAACTACATTCCACGGTGCTGCGCGGGAAACTGCACTGAAACGGCCCACTGTTCGCCCTGGCGCAATTTTTTATTCACGTAAATAGAGCGCCTGCCTTGGCTAGGCTTTGCAGCGCCTTGGTAATTTAACGCAGGAAGCGCCACAGTTACGCTGCGCATGGACAGGACCAACGATGCCATCTGCCATGTATCTTCGGAAAACAATAACGCAACTTGCAGCACGTGCAATATAGTTTGCATTTTGTATTAAATGAAAGGTAAATTCCTGCCAATTTATAAATGAAGCATAAGACTGCTAAACTCGAGCTAAAATCACTTGTCACGGAAAATATGCAGCTCGCTGATATTTAGACCGGTCTTCCTGTAATTAGCTCTCCCTTGAGGATTTTTAGTTAGCGGCACGAAAATTACTACCAGCTTCCTAATACATACCACATGCCTTAGTCTTCACACCGGCAAGTGGACAACGACAGAAAATAAATGTCAAAATAAAAAGCAAAACCAACCGCCGTAAATGTAATTATATCAATATACGCAATACTTCAAATGATTCATATATACAGTTTGACGGAATGCAAATCGGCAAGAGTTCTAACGAGCGTTCCTTTAAGCTACTGCAATAATGATGATGATGATGATGATTATTATTATTATTATTATTATTACTACTACTACTACCACTACTACTACTACTACTACTAGGCCTACTACTATTACTAGTATGCTGTCAGTGTAATCTTTTCTTATTATTATTGATGTCACAATACTTAAGAGGTATACATTGTGCAATAAAATTTTAATGTGATCTATTATCAATCAAGTCTCATGACAGTATACTGGTTACATAGTTTTTAGTTCAGAAAAAGGATAAAAATAAAAATATGACTTTAATATCATAGTACAGTAGCCAGTGTTTTGAACCATTTACAGACAAAATTAACGACACCTAGGCTACCATTCAGATGCTTTGGACATACTTCAGAACACTGTGCCACACAGAATAAAGCAAAGATGGATCAATGAAATTGGTAATGAAACGGACTGAGCTGGTCAGATTCTACGTAGACCTGAATTGCATTGAATTTTTTATTATGTGATGCCTTAAAATACAACCATTAATGGTCTGGTCTAGTCTAGACTGTGTGTATGTGTGTGTGCGTGTTTATTCACAGGAAATGGACACAGCTGTGTGGAGCAAAAATGGGCGCAGACATCAAAGATTTAATTGGTGAGCACTAGCACACAACTGCATTTAACATTTAAAGAAATGAAGTCATAACAAAAACAAGGGCTGCTTATTTGCTTGAAGAATACCCAGTATGAGTTACTTGACTGTTTGTCAAAATATCACTAACTTAAGTATCGAAGGTGACTTATAATACAATTACAATTTTTTTTTTTACACATTGCAGCCACTGCATGGCTAATAATGGTTACAGGCTGTAATACAATAGGATGAGTCACTGCAAAACAAATCTGACTAATCACAGATTATTTTCATGCGGACAGTTGGGGTGAAGTCAAGCTTGCATAATGCACACCTCAAACAAAAGGTTGAAAAAGCAAATGCTATGGACTTACACAACTAAATGTGTGTGTGTGTGTGTGTGTGTGTATTAATGCCCTATCCATACGACATACAGTGCCGTGTATGTGATGTGGAAGTTTTAGAATAGTTCTAACAAGATAAATGACTTTTTTTGATATATTAATGATGTATGCGCAAACTCGGAAGGAAATTGCAACATAAACTAAAATAAAATATGCAATGCAGTAAGTGCAGTTGCTGTTACAGAGAACATGCCCAAATTCCTTTTTTGAACGAACTGCACACTTCTCAAATCTGTTGAAACAGGTCATCCATCCATGGTCGGGCAGAAATGTAAATAATATGCTGTATTTTACACTGTTAAAGTCTTGTTTCCTACGGAGTGGTTCAAATGCTCATTTACATGCTACTGAGGGGCAGGCTTAGGCGGAGCAATTAAATTGTCAGAATTAACAAATTTGTTTTTAACATCGGTGTAGCCGGCGGTGCAGCAGTGGAGTGAGTATTGATCGGTGGGGAACAGAGAGACATTAGTCTTCAGGTATTTACTCTGATGCCCCCCCCCGCTCCCCATTTACCCCCACCACCAGCCCAACAGGCCCTATTCTGACCAAATCAATCCCCAGAAAAGATGGCTCTTTCCTGCCATAAATATACAAGCCAACGCGCAACCTCCGCCTCCCCCTGGGCTTCTTACCAGATATTGTTCTGAAGTTTTTTGGCTAGCTGTGACTGATCACAACTGCACGACGCAGCCGGCTCCTAAAACAGGATCCCCCCACACGGTAAATTGGAGGGAAAACAAGTATATAAAAAATAAAAAAACATTTTTTTCCCTCTTTGTGAGAATTACCACAAACCCAAGATGCGCATTAAGGAGAAGAATTATCCATCGCCCTATCCAGACAATTAACTTCTTATTTTTATGCGTCATGTTATTTATGGTAGTGAAAAAAATGAAAATGCATTTTAAAAAGCCAGAAAAATCTTTCATTGGTTGCATCGTACGGGGCCACCTCATTTCTGAGCGTTCATTTTTTTAAGGAGTCAAGTTTCCACTTCTTTTGTTCGTCTGAAGAAAATAACTACAGCCAAAGATGAACTTTATGAGCCGCATGAAAATAAGAGGCCCCACCCGTGTCATCAGCTCAATGGCTGGAACATCGCTGAGGGATTACCGCTACCAGTGAACAAGGGTACGTCAGGAAATGGAGACATTTAAAAAGAGAAACACAAGGCTCAAATTCTAGAATTCTCAAAGTCTGTGTGATGTCACACAAAGACAAAAGAGAATAATATGTTCCGTTATGCTGCAGAGTAGTTTTGCCATTCCTGCACTGCAATGGACTACCGGTTAAAAAAAAAAAATTAGGAGCTTTAAAATAAATAAATAAATAAATAAATAAATAAAAATCAGCAGCACAATCATTGTATGCATTGTAAAATGCATGAACGTCTGGGTGTAATCTTCAAGTTAAGTCTCAGAATCAAGTACAATTTAATATCCAAATAATGCCCGGGCCCTTTGACAGACTGAATGATCTTAAATCATGTTACAAAAATAGGCCACAAGGGAGATGTTTAAGAACAAATATGACAGCGGAGGGAATTATGGTCCAGAAGAGTGATTTGTGGTTAAGACAGTTCATCAGTAGGGTTGAGGGCAGACCACCTCCGGTCACTTTGCAGAAGAACCTGAAACATTTTTACCGTGGAACAGAAACCCAAGCAAATCCAAACCAGCACACCTTCAAGCTGCTTAGCAGACAGGGGCGCAGCCCCGTGTGGCTGTGCGGAGAGGCTCCAAACAAACAGAAAACGGGGGCTGCTCGGTTCCACCATCAGGGCACGGTAGGCAGGTTTCCACAGACGCTGAGGTCTGGAGCAGATATTGCTTTTAGATCATGTTCATATTGACTTCTGTCAGGCGGCGCATTTGTCTTGAGGACTGACAGCACGGGCCGTGCGATCCGGTGACACGGCGTGGACGTTCTCAACCTGATAGCGCCCCCACTGGTCAGAGAAGGTTAAGCCGGTGAAACTCCTGGCTAAATGTTTCTGATTGTGCTGCCATTGGACTGAGTGGGAACAGCGCGGAAAGGCGTTAGCGCTTAGGAGGAACAGAGAGGTATGTACAGCTCTGTAAACTTTAAAAACGAGAGCTGTGAAATAAAGTATCGCAAAATCCTTCTTTATCGCATTCAGGGTATTGAACAAAGCTCAGTGTGAACGGCGTCGTTTTAATCAGGGTAATTGGTTCCCGGCTCCATCTCAACCGTTAGCATCTCTGGATCCTTATATAGAGTTCGCCACGAGCCCCTGCTATTTTATAAACTGCTGATAGAGCAGGGAGAAGGCGCAGCATTAATTGGATCCAATCCCAGTGCTCTGGAGGTTTGTTGAACAGTGCCGATTTGTCTTCAGCCCCGCTCTTTGCGCTATCCGCGGTTATTGATGAGGCTGTTTTAAATTCTGCCGTGCTTTGTGTGTCCTCAAGCAAGGTTGCCTTGCCGCACAGCTGAAGCATAAAAAATAATACCGGATTGATTAAATTTGCATTGTGCTCATATTGAGTGGTTTCCACCGGCAATTGGTCAATGCAAAAAAGGAGCAAGTTGCACTGCGCACGATATGTTGATAAATTGTTTCATTTCGCTTCTATTCAAAAAGCAAAACATAATCGCACCGCTCTGCTTTTTTGTATAACTTCATGATGGCTGAAACATAGGCCTTTGACTAACACTAGTCTCTTGTCCAGTACAGAAACGTGCTTCTGTTGAAATGTATTTCGTCAACACCTTTTTTTCAGAAAGCTTTGTTGAGGAAATGCAAAGCAATTGTACAGTGTTAATTATTTGTTTATTCACAGCAAAAATATGTTTGTTTGTTTCATTCAGTAATTAAAACATAATTGTTAATGAGCAAAAAACTAAAATAATTATGACACCTCAGTGGTATGCCACCTCCATCATGCTTCAGGTAGAGATGGTGTTATGTGGGAGACACGTAGTGTTATGTTTGTGCCCGACATTAATGCTTTGTATTTTCGCCAAGAAGCTATTTTAGTTTCATCCGAACACAAAACCATTTCCCACATTTGAGCTGGATCACACTTGTGCCTTCTTGCAAACTCCAGGTGGGCTTTGAGATGTTTTTTTAATTTTTATTAATGGTTTCTTTCTTAACATCCTGTTGTACAGACCAGGTTTGTATAGTGCTCATGCCATTGCTGACTAATGCACATTTTCTCCATGCTCAGCCATTAAACTCTAGCTATTTAAAAACAACTGTTTGGCCTCAAAATGGCTTCCCCTCTGAGTTCTATTTGCTCTTGTATTCGGTTTACTGAGAGATGGCTTTTCCTAGACAGAGTTTAGGTGGAATGGCGAAGCTTCAATTTCCTTATTATTGAGCCAACAGCTCTCACAAGGAAATACAAAGATTAAGAAATGTATGTATCCTTCTCCAAAACTCTTGCCTTTTGATAACCTACACCCAAACTTGCTGAGAAACCTTGTCTTATTTGTCATATTTTTGTCTTTTGTTCAGTTTCACTAACAGGCCAATGATCCTCCCAAAACTGGGTGTCTGAAATGATGATAATCAGAGGCCAATCTTAAGGTGATTTTTTTGCACTTTCATTAATTTAGAGCTGCCTAAGAATATGGGTTGAATATTTATGCAATCAACATCTACATTTTTGGTAAATTTTATACATGCAGTCAACTCCATAATGTTTGGGACAAAGATATTTTTTTCACTCTGTACTTGGCTCTGTACTTTACAATTTTAGATTTGTAATAAAAAACATGTGGTTAATGTGCAGATTCTGTGCGTCTATTAAAGGGTATTTTTCTACATTTTGATTTCACATATTAATGTTATGTAAATCTGTTCAATCAAAATCTATTGTTTCATATCCTTTGCATGCAATGACTGTTTGAAGTCTGTGCCTCATAGACATAACCAGGTGTTGAGTATCTTGTATCAGTATCCTGTACTGCAGCTCCTGCTTGTTTCGAGAGCTACTTGCCTTAGAATAAAAAACGCATGTTCAATTGAATTCAGATTGCATAAATGACTTGGCCAGTCAAGAATTTTTCCGTTTTTGGCTTTGAAAATCTCCTTTGTTGCGTTAGCAGTATGTTTGGGATCATTGTTTTGTTTTAGGATGATGCCCCGCTCAAAGAGTTTGGAGGCATTTGGTTTAAATTGAGCAGATAAACAGCTCCTGTCCACAAGACCATTTTCCAGAACTCTGCAGGCTCTTTTAGGTACTTCTTAGCTAACTGTAACCTGGCCATCCTGCATTGCGGCTAACTAGTGGTTTGCATCCTGCAGTGTAGCCACTGTAATTCTGTTTGTGACACTTCTGTGGACAGCAGTCACTGACAGAACCTCCTGAAGTGTTTCTGACCTGTCAGACAGGTGTTTGTAGGGTTTTTCTTCATTTTGGTGATAATTCTTCAGTCACCAACAGTAAAGGACTTCCTTGGCCTACCAGGCCCTTTGTGATTCCTAAGCTCGCCAGGGCGTTATTTTTTAATCATGTTCTAAACAGTTGATTTTTGTAGGCCTAAGGTCTGTACTATGTCTCTGACATTTTTGTCTTAATTTTCAGGTTCATAATGGCTTCCTTGACTTTTGCTGGCACAAGACTGATTTTCATGTTGACAATCGGCAATAACAGACTCCAAAGGCAACCTAAATCCTAGAATCAAGACCAGATACTGAAAGCTCTCTTAACCTGCATTAAGAAAGCAATTTAACACACCTGACTATTCAGAAAAACCTTATGGGGCCCAGAGATTTCACATAGTGAAATCAGAACGTATAAAAATACCCTTTAATAAAAGCTTTGAGTCTGCACTTTAAAAACATTGTTTGATAATAAATCAAAAATTGTGGAGTACAGAGCCAAATCAAGAAAAAAAAAGTCTTTGTCCCAAACATTATGGAGCTCACTGTATACCATATACGTGTGTGCACTTATATGTATAGCTGCAGTCATCACTCTGGCACATACTTAATAGTGTCAGAATCACAGTGGATAAAAAGGTCAAATTAAATTTTCAGCACGATTCAGTTCAGTTCTGAGTATAGTATAGAGTTTTGCTTTTACTGCGCCCTTTGACCTTCCAAGAAACTTAAAAAAAAAATTTTTTTAAATGGAGGGAAAACACATCATCCTAAAGAGGGGTTTCCTCGGCTAATCTGACACCTGAAACAAATGACATGAAACAGTGAAAGGAGGGCCCCCAGAAACGGCGCAGCCCGGAACAGGCGGCGGGCGCGAACCCTCATTAACTGAGACCACTTAAGAGGCCGAACCGCGTGAACCGTTCAAACAGGGGCTCCCCCTTCACCGCGTCCGCTGGCGCAATAAAATTTTTTACGGCAACTGTAGCTGTAATTTTTACTGCCGTGTACCTGCGGGCGAGGGGTGACAAAGGTTTTAGTTTTTTTGGGGGGGGGGGTTTGGTGGGGCCGGGGGGGGGGGGGGGGGGGGGGTGGGGGGCTGGGGGGGGGGGGGCTACTGACCGTTGAGGGGCACGGCCCGGGGCGAGGCCTCGGAATGCGCCGATCCGGAGGGGTTCCGGACGAAGCGCCGCCGCCTCCTCAGGTCGTCCTCCCAGTAGTCCAGGCGCCAGAACTGGCGAGGGCGACTGCGGGGAAACAGAGGCGGCGCACATGTTAGCAATTATCAAACAGCGGGGCGGCGAGCGAAGGCCCGCGTATAAAGCATGCCTTGTTTTTGCTGCCTCTTCCCACCCCCCCCCCACTCCCACCCCCCCAAAAAAAAAAAAAACCTCAAACCAACCCCCCAGCCCCCCCACCCCCCACCCCCTCTCCCTTTGTACACAACCGCTCAACTTCTTTAGGTATGTCCTTGAAAATAACAATATCACCTTCCTCCAGATCAAGGAACTGCTTTTTTTCCTCCCCGCTCCTGTGAGGAAGGTGAAATGAGCCCTAAATACATCATGCCAGAATGAAGTGCTGACAGAGTGATCAGTTTCCCCTCGCCCGTGGCGTGAGCCTCCTCTCCCAGCCTAATTTCAGCCCCAGCAGGGCACCCTCGCGGGCCGGCGCTGGGGGTACGGGGGAGGCCGCTCCCCCCCCCCGGCCCGGAGCGCGGGACGGCATTACCGAATATTAATCACCGTCCCCGCCGCTCTCTCGTTTGTCTTCTCAATTTGCACCTTTTACCAACATGGGGTCAGTAAATCATTCCACCCCGTCAAACGGGGGGGGGGGGGGGGGGAGTGGGGGGGGTTTCCACGGCGTTAACTTTTAATGAAGAGCGCCGCGGTCAACAGGCACGTGCGCTACAGAAAAATATTACTCTGTTCACACTTGCAGGAATGTAATTAAAATAATCTCTTTAAATATTCATTACATCTCACCCCAAGGCAGAGAAAACACATCACGGGGAAATACATTTTCGTGCCACTATCATTCGTTTTTTAATACCCCTTCTTTCTGACTCGCTTGTTTTTTATAAAGGATCCATTCCAGCATGAGGAGGAATGTGCTTCATTTGTCACAATAAATTACCCAGAATGCCCTCTACCTCATATCACACAGAACTGTTTCAACATCTAATTACATCAAGAACAAATGTCATTTGAATCTCTGCATATCAAGCTGTATAGGGAAGACTTGCGTGTGGGACACTGTTGAGTTATATGCAGTTTACTGACTTGTGTGACTTAATATTTGCTCATTTAATTTATTGAGAAATGCCCCACTCTCCATTCACAGAATATCCTCGGCTACTCAGGAACAGCCCTGCCGGACAAAAACACGCTGGTGCTCGGGTCGGCGTACACTAAATAGCTTTACCAGGGACTCAGAAGCCCCCGGTGCGAGGATTTACTACAAGCCAGTGAAATATAATTCTCTAAGTCCATTTTGCTTTGTCCATGTGAGAATAAGGTTTATTGTGCAACAGGGCCAACACACCCAAGACACATAAATCAGTATAATGGCCATTTAAGCACCCCCTTGGTACGAAGTCTACAGATTTCTCAGAACGTCCAAAGCCATGTTAATCCAAGTATCCATGATGGGGGGGTGGGGGAACCCGGTGAAGGATTTTGAAGAGGGTGAGAGGTTATTGACCCAGTTCCAGGTTCCAGGAATGCTCTGGCTCAGCGTGCTATCGTAGTCAATTCAGATACTAAAGTACACTGACAACGCTGTCAGCTACAACGGCCAGCCTTATATCTGATCTAACGGAGTAATTAAAGGCTCAGACAAAATAAAAACCCAGAAGGATATTCTGTGTTCGATGACCGGGGTACACTCTAGCCCCGGGTAACGTGGGATATGAAAAGCGAGGAAAATAAATTAACTGATAAGTGGGCTGAACAGAGACAAAGGGAGCGTGTGCAGAAAATAACAGTGTGCTGCTACAAAGGGAGAAGGTGCGAACAGGCAGAAATGGCAGTTTCATCTCCCGTGCACGAAAATGATGAAAAAACTGAGAGGCGAAGCAGCTGAATCCTAGCCGTAGAGGACACTGGAAATGGAGAGTGCCTACGCAGGTTCTGTGACTGGGTGCTAAATATCATCTGAGCTAAGGTTCTGCTAATCTGGAAGCAGAGAAAAATGATCACACGTGGGCCGTCAGGGGAGACGGGGCTTAAAACAAAGACAATAAATACAATCTAAGGAAAAGGAGCGAAGACCAGAGAGCCAGAGCTAATGAAAGCCATTAATTACTCGATTTATCAGGAAATTCTTCTTGAAGGCCCGGCAAATTGGTAGGAGGGCCTGACGCTGCCATTATCGCGCGCGGTAATTCACATTCGCCCAAAGCAGAAATCGCGCGACTATCTAATATTTCACTGCCAACCGTTTCAAAAGAAATACAGGCAATATTTTAGACTCATTTCAAACTAAAATATATTTACCAAACAAAAGAGGACAAACTTACAAAGATCTCATATAGTATGTATGTATGTATGCATGTGTACATACTTTTACGTATGAAAGTAAAGATATTCAGCACTGTCAGCACAAGACATTCAGAGAAGCTTTGCCAAACCATTGGACTTGCACCCACATATTATTAGTTCAAATAAAATAAATAAAATTTAAGTGATTAGAATTTTGTGTGTGCTCCTCGTAACCTTTAGTGAGATACTGCAAACATCAGCGTTTTTCATAGTTCATAGCAGTGTCAAAAGACGTGTCTTTTGATTGAATTCAGAAATATGCATACAGATAGTAGCACAGCAGTTCTCAAAGCAAACATTATAGATGCTCCATAAAGAAAAAAAGAAGGGAGGGAGCAGTACGCACTAAATGAAACAGGACACACTTGCTCGCTAAATGAAATGACCATGTTTGCCTGGCTCGGCAGTGCCGTCTTTGCCCCACTTCTTTCTTATTGGCTGACGGCGTTCAAACTTTCAGTTTCTCCCTCAGAGAGACGAGGGGAGAGGGGTGTGAAAATGGAAGAGGGTGTATCAGCCTGCGGGGAGGCCTGGCTTCCCCTCCACCCCCTCCACCCCCCCCCATCCCTGGTCACACAATGCTCCGGTCCTGTTTGCGTCTGATAGGCTCCAATACAAATGGCCACTCCATCATTCTGGATTTCCACATTAATCTGTTAAAATTATTATCATACGTCTGCGTGGCTGCAGCCCTGAATCAAGCCCCCCCCCCCCCCCCACACACACACACACAGACACACACACACACACTCCACCCACCCTTCAACCCCCCTCCGCCTTCAGGGAACGACACAGAAAGGATCGCTTCATCAGGACATCAGCAGCCATAATTAGTCCTGGAGCTGGAAATATTCTCTGCAGCTTCACACACACACACACACACACACACATCAACACACACACACAAACACACACACACACACACATCAACACACACACCGACCGTACACACGCACAGATGCACACACACACACGCACAACCGTGAGACAACAGAGCCCTAATGAAAGGCAGGGAAATGCATTCACCTAGAGCACCATCAATCCCTTCTGAAAGTGCACACGCTTGTTCTGGAGAGGAGTTTTTATACAGGTGATAAATTATTCATCCATCCACTGCCGTCTTGGTGGAAATATGCTGCACCAGTCTTCATGATAACAACAATTAAAATTACAAAGGCCACTGAGCCGTCACACTAAAACACACAGACACACACAGACAGACACACACACACACGTTTTATCACTAATTAGTTTAATCATAAAAAACGTCTCTGGGCCTGACTCATTTGACTAAGAGCTGGCTGCTGTCTTAATGGGTGTATTACAGAGCACTTAGGAAATAACTACTCCTCAAAACACACCCAATGTAACACACTTGTGAGGTATAAAAAGCCATCAGAGCCATTAATGTAAGGGAATAATTACATTTTTATTCATTTTCCGTTAACAATAGATTCAAGAGGCTCTCCAAGTTAAACCGTGCACGTTTACAGAAAGCACGCAATAGCAATGTGCTTTATAATACTGGTAATGCAACTGACAATTTAACGATTTCAGAAGAAAAATTTCTGAAAAAATGGACAGAATTTTTAGGGAACATGTGGACTCCATGAGAAGGGAAAGCACCTTTTTAGGTACAACCCTGAAAGCTTCGGCCGCGCTGCTAAATAGCCTGTTTTATTTGTGTCGAGCAGCTTTTTGTCGACTCCACTTGGCGCTCCGGCGCGTCGCGATAAACAAAGCGCTTAATTATGCTAAGTGCTCTCGGCGAAGGCCGGTTACTGGGCTGCAGATCAATGGAGTGCCGGGGACTGGAGGAGGGCCGGGCCTCGGACAAAACGGCAGCGCTCCTATAGCGGGCTAACCGCGTCGCAACCGCTAACCGCGTCGCAACCGCTAACCGGGCCGCAGCCGCGGCTACCTGGAGGAACCGCGCGTGTCAAACACACCGTAAATTACAGGATGGAAACGGGGGGGGGGGGGGGCGGAGAGCCAGCGCGGGGAAGCCTTCGGGTGGTTCTGTGAGAAAAAAATAACTGGATGTTCGCTTGCATGCTCAGAGTACTTATTTACCTGCCTGTTAAAGGAACTGGTTGTGTGCTGCCATCTCTGGTGTTCATTTACAACCAGTTGCTGACTTTTTACACAGAAAACCTAATTCATTGGTGATTAAAATGACATAATTACAAAAACTTGCATAAATTACATTCCAATGCTAAGTTATGATTATAAGGCAAAATAAGGATAAAGTTCCCACAATTTATCAGACCAACTATGTAATGTTCAGAAGCCATGTCATACTGTAAGCCATAAGATGTTCTTTGTCTGATAAAAGCTTGTTACATTGAAAATAGTAAACACACACGTTATCAGACCAAATATGTAACAATACTCACACCATTATCATTTGTTTTCACTGAGAATAATTATATGAACTTTGGTTTGACTTCATGTTTGGGAAATATACAGTATCTAAGCAAACATAAGTATGTTTACTTTTTTCAATGTATCAAGCTTTTACATTGAACAACTTATGGCAGTATGATATGGCTATGGAAATGGCTAAACAAGGAACCATGTGAAAATGTTCTATGTCACTCAGTGACACAGACATTCTAACAAGAATCCTTTCCAAAGAATGCAATAGATAAAAAATAGATAGCTACAATGGATTAAATTCAGGTAAGGGGAAAAAAGTAAGAGGTAGAAATTAAAATCAAAAAGCAATGATTCAAAAGCTGAGGGCATTTCAATACGCATAACTTTTTTCAAACTTATTTTGAACGAACTAGACTTACTAACAACGAACAACTTTAAAAATTGTATTTTCCATATTTAACAGCAATAGCCTTTGTTGATTAAAGTGATTCTTCTGAATAAAAGGTTCTGTAACAGACGGCAATTAAATACATCTGCACAGTACACTCCAACACAAAGCGTTTGATTGTTTTTAAACTAATTGTGCATAGCTATTGTACTGCCCTGCCAAAAAGAAATCAGAAACTGATATCAAAGCAAGAAAATACATAACCGTTGAAAAAATGAAATGTTTTTGAAATGGTTCTGCCTTGCAAGTTTCAAGGTCATTGTGCCTCACCTTTGCTTCTTCCCGGCAAATCAAAGACAGCGGAAAAATGGTGCTAAGGAGTCCTCTCCGTCAGCTCAGAAAGTTTGATATAATTCTTATTTCAATGTCTGAATTGTTCTTTTTTCCTGACAAAGACAAATGACTGCCATCCATCAAGATCCAATCGGTTGCATGGACATCTAAAGGAAATGCATCACTGTTTACCCTCTTTAAAATGCCATTTGTGGGAGACTGTGATATTTTCCGCAACGATATTAAAAAAAAAATCAAATGGCATAACAGATCATTTATTCCACTGTTAAATTACCTCCCGTGAATAATGATAGTTTTGAACCTCCGATAATGTGCAAGTTATACGGACAGTATTACGGTGAGGCTCATTTCTGACTGGAGATTATGTAAATGATACAAAATGACCTTTTTCATTACAAACAGGACATGCAAAATACACGTCATTTTATACATCACTCCAGTGTGTGGCACTTTATAAAGGACAAACAGTCATTTATAATCTCGAGGAGGATTAATTCCGCTGCAGACGTGGAGATCAGGTATGCAGACGAGGTCCCTCTTTTGGGTTTTTTTTTCATTAATGTCTGCCGATTGGCACCCCTCAAATTGCGCGCACGCCACCGGTGCGAGGAAGATTATTTTGGATTTGCATAAACGGTGCGTTTATAAAACCCCAACAAACAAATTGAAAATTTGTCATTTTTGTGAGGGGGGCCACGCAGTTCCTCTCTGTCACTCCAGAACAGCGGCCGACCTCGCAGTACCCCCCACCTTAAATTAAAAAGAGAGCCGGGCCAAATGGATAGAGCTGGAAATATGGAAATGGAAAAAAAGTCCAAATGATTACGTTCGCTGAGGTCATTTACATACACATGCATTAAGGCTCATTCTTAAAGTGAAAATCTTTTACGCTACCATGTTTTATCTATGCACTTTTCACAGCACGCTCTGTTCCACACACTGGATCTCAAGGACCCAATCAATTATGACCAAACCCGCTTGATGAGATAATTACTCATTTGGTGCAAATTACACAAGGATTTATTTTAGTTTGATTTGCTTTAACTAAAGCTTTCATGTTGTTCATTTTAAAGCGTTCATTTACTAATTAATAATTGGTCACTTTGAAAAGAATGCACATTGCATTAGTATCAATCAAAACAACATTAAATAGCTTGATGTCTGCCATAATTGTCTTTAAAAAAATATTGGAATATTAGAATCACAGTGAAATCTGATTGTTCTGTAATTTAAATCAATACAACAAAATGTAATTGCACAGTCCACCATATTATGCTCAAATAATGTATTCCTGGTTCACATGTGGAGAGGAAATCTGATATATAATGGTGTAGATAGGAGAGCAAAATTCCTAGCACACACAGTGGAAAATTTACATCAACTGTATGCAAACTGATTCCATAATGAGCAGCATAAAACACAGTAATGAAGGATTTTTGGAACTTGTCCACATCCTTACAATTTTTCATTTTTTAAGACGTTTTTCAAGAAAGTACGCTAGGATGAGCATTTCTTACAACAAATATAAAAGCGAGGCTTTTCTCTCTTTTACTAAGATGAACATAAGATGCAGTCACGGTGAACATGTCTGTCATCTAGGTCTTATGGAGGGAAATATTTTATTATGATTTTATTTTGAATTTTTATTATTAGAAACTGATTTAGATATCCATATCACATCCATATCCAAGATATAAAGTAATTACTAAAGTCATTATCCCTAAACATAAACAAAACTAAATTAATTCAAATTAAATTGAAATCCAATAAGCACACTGAGGGTTTTGCTTAACAGAAGAGTACAACCTAAGGAAAACAAGAAAGAATCTGTGGCACTACAGTAACCCAATGTTTTGTCTCCTTCAAAGGAGCTCCGTAAGGGAAAAACTTGCTTCATTTGCCTTCACAGACAATAGTGAGCGGAGTAATCTTTTCCCTCTCTGAGGCGTGAAACAATCGACTTCCAGAACAGAACAGAAAGGTTCTGCTTTCCAAGTTAAATAGTAATGCACACCAAACAACGAACGGACAGATGAAGGATACAGTTTATGGGTCGTTTGGACACGCCGTATGTTAAAATTCTGTTTCAAAATAATCAAAATGGCAAGAAGGGGAAGGCTTTTGGCTGATGCAGCCCACGGAATTTACCACATTAGCTTTGATCAAGGGGTGCCCAATTGCAGCTTTGACTGCACATCCTGTACAAAGACACTTAACAGATTGGACTCAACAGCACTGTGTTTTTCCCAAGGCATGTTTCTCTTCAGTCAAATTGCTCTTGACTTGTTTTATATGTTAAGTTTTACTGTTGCCAAGCAATGTCATCGCATTTAATCCTTTTCTTGGGGGAAAGGATGTATAAGAACCTGCGGGTTCTACAAAATGTGAATGGAATCAGTGAGTTGTTGCAAATAATTTTTGAAAAATGACGAACGAAATATCACACTATTTCGGTTTCTTACGGGACCTCATTACCATTTGGTGGCCTGCAGTACCCAATAAAGCCAAAGATATCACTCTAACACCAGCAAAGTATCTCTGTTCCATACACTTGAAACAACTTTCAGGTTATTACCTGAAAAACAGCACAATTACCAAAGCTCTTGTTACAAATGGAATTTATATTTTTGACATAAATTCTTCATTTTCATAAATATTACTTTAAAAGGTATTGTCTCAAATTATACCAAAAAAGATTTTTACTTCCATTTTTATCATTTATTTATCTATTTATTTAATTTTTCAATATTTTTCTCCACAAATTGTAATGGCAAAATTGCAACAGTAGGTCCATCCGATACATTCAATACCCTGTGTTCATTTGAGAAGGTGCTGTTTTACTTAAAAACAGATGCCAGCTGATGCCACTGGTGCAAAGGTGGAAAATCCAAGTTCAGAAAGTAGAAGTCCTCCCCAGTATATTGTTCCATCCAGCTAATTTGCACAGTTCTTCAGCCAGGCAGTAGAGCTACCCCTGTCCCTACAGTCATACAGAAAGAGATCGGAAAAATGCACACTACCACTGTATTAGTCCACAGGACACCCAGTCACAGTCAGCACTAACATGGTCCTGATTCAACCCAGAGTGCAGGTCGCTGCACTAACTATATGTGCATCACGGGACGAGACGATCAGGAAGTATTTGGTTTTGGAGAACAATGGAAGTAATATTTGCTGGATCAAATCACCCTGGCGAATCAAACTATAAGTGAAAGTCTTGTATTCATTCTAAACCATCAATATGCATTAAATACAATTTAAAAAAGATAAACGGAGAATAACCAAAAAGAAAACAACCGTTACTTTTAATAACCTTTGGTCCTTCATTTTTCAAGATGACAGTCATTGGCCACCCAGCAATTGACAGCATGGGTAGAGTCTGATTTGGGCCTGCAGGAGTAACATAAGGCACCAGCTCTATGGGTTGGAACTTTTTGAAAGAAAAGACAAACTGTCTTCTGATACAGAGGGAGCCTGTCATCTCATCGTTAACAACTCATTAGACCACCTATTAGAAAATATCACACTGTGAAAAGGGCTGTTGCTTCAAAAAACAACCTTTTGTTGTCCTTGCAACATCAAAAATAAAGGATTGTTTCAAAAAGCCAATAACAGGCAACAGAGGCAGAATTAAATGAACTGATAAAACATTTTATGCCAGGGCAGGTGTAATACACATAAGGAATGTGGAATCAGACCCCACACAGTATGTTATGTATACTGTATATTGTTTAAAGCAGGGCTGCCCAACCCTGTTCCTGGAGATAAACCGTCCGGTAACTTTTCACTCCAACCCCAATTTGACACACAGGATTCCACTAATTAACAGGATCTCTAGCTGTCAAATGAGGTGAGCTTTTATACGGCTGGACTACAGGACAGTAGATGTCCAGGAACAGGGTTAGGCAGTCATGGTTTAAAGTATATTACCAATGACACTATATTACCAAAAACACAATAAAACACAAGCTACGGTGCATTCAAAATGCTATATAATTTGTATGATTCTACACAATATTGCTTTTACCGTTCGGAGGCTTCAGAAATTAGTGGGGGGAAAGGGTCGTGAAGTGAGGATGTAACAGAGCTGAGAGAACACCGCTGCTGCCTCGTTCCAATTAACCACAGATAATAGCTTTATGAGCAATGGGAACGAAGCGCTAAAACAAAGGGGTGAAATGGTATCCTCATAACATCGCTGCCTTATGGGAATTCGAGCCCGCCGCGAGGAGGAGGGGAGAAAGCGGCACTCTAACGCCGTAAAATAATAAAAAATGCTAATAGATTCACAATTACCTTCAGCTCAGCGCCGCGCACCCTCCAATTAGCAGCTATTAAACCGAGTGTAAATTTCACGACAAAGAATCAGAATAATATACGCTAATTGTTCTCCATTTTCACCGCCGGTCTGGAAAGAAGATGCCGTGTTTTACGCCTCCCGCTTAATTGAGGAATTAAAAACGTACGCAGGCATATTTGTCAGGTTTGTATCTAAACGTGGGGCTTATTACCATCATTAACGTACCCCATCGGTGCCTGTTCTAAAACAAAACAAAAAATATTATATTACTGTCACCACCTGAATATTTAGCGCGACAACAATATTTCTGCAGTTTTAATGAAATGTGTGAACATTTATCAATCATTATGAATAATCAGTGCGTATTCACTGTAACACTGCTGCATAATTTTTCCATCACCACTGACTGCATTGTAATAATTTGACCTCTAAGCTACAGCAATGATCTTGTGCGATATGACAAATATATAACAGCATGGAATACGCGGAAGGTGTGTACATCAACTGAAGATCTGAAACCCCTCCCAAGGTCACCTGGGAATGGGAGGAGCTTTCAGGTTCTTTGAGTCAGTCAATCTTACAGTTGCTATTTATGACAGCAAAACATGACCATTCATAACACCAATGTGCGGTGGATCATGTTAACAGATACATAATCATAAAACCATATTTCAGAGAAGAACTGAAAGATTCTTCAAATAACCAGTGGTAAAAAAAATAAAGAGAACCATGAAATTTTTTTAGATAAGGTAATTAACGGTGGTGTACCACAATATGCCCTTGAATAGGACAATTGTAACTGAACTTGTCCTGTCACTGCGTATTGATTCAGACAGTACTGACAAAATAACACAAAATTCAAATCCATGGGTTCATGCAGTCCTTCTGGTGACACCACTGGCTCATCATACTGTACTGCAACTTATTGGTCTCTATTAAATTAACCCACAACCTCTGCTAAGACCACAGACATCCAAAATGTGCCTGCATATTAGTTTGCCTGTCTCCCTTGCCACATGGATAGCTTTGAGGTACGATGGGGAGGATTATCAGCAATTCCTTACTATCACTGCAAGTATCTTAAGGCCTAAAATGTGTGTTTTTTTTTCGTGATACAATATTTATTGCCATTATTGTCACTGTGGTTCTAGAAACATTTTTGTTTTTGTACATTTAACACAATTTGGACACACAAAGTAACTGGCTAACTGTCTAGGATTAATTAACTTGATTTCTCTTAAATCAATATCTTATATCCCGGCGGTGCAAAAATGAAAGAAATTGTAAAACAATTTATACTAAAAATACTAAATTGTATAAAACTACTAAAGGAATTGGACAAATGCCACAATGCAGTGAAATAACAGTGACAAGTGTTTAAACTATACTGTACAATGATTAATACCATTGTGTTGTAATTCTTTTGTTTTTATTTCCTGTGAATTGCAGCTGTGAGGTAATATGCATCATGGAGAGATAATATCAAACACAGCTGCTTCAGGACATTCTCCTGCCGTTTATCGCGTCTATCTTTAAAATAATCATCCCGGGGCTTTTGTGCGAGGACAAACGTCGATGCCAGAGCCGGTGTGAAGCCGGCTCGCTGGCCGAGCTTGATCGAAAATGAAAAAGTGAATTTAATGACAAATAAAAGGTGCGGCCACAGGCTCGGGACGTTCCCCCACCCCCGCCCCCCCACCCCCTACACAGGCGGAGGTATTTTATGTGTCCTTTTTCTGCTTTCGCTGCAGAAGAGAAGCGCTGCGCTCCAAAGATAAAGGATATTTTTTGGTAAATGGTGAAAGTGCTGAAATAAATGACCCGCTGGATCCTTGTGTAATTACAGCGGTCGGGAGAGTAACAATCTATCACAGGGAGCAGGGTGACACCGCACTAAGGGGTTAGTCAAAGGAGATAGCCTTTGACTAACTACAGGACCCCGGCAATCGATACTCCCCAGATATTGCATCCGCAAAAGGAAAAAAAGAGGGGGGGGGGGCGAGAAACCCTTAAAAACTTCTGAAATGGCTTTTCATTGGGATATTGATCAGGTCCCTATCGTGACCTTGCTTCGCCGAGGCCATATACTTTCTTAAAGGTATATAAAACTCATAAATCTGTGGCTTGTAGCAGAAAGGGCTGTGCACTCTGCGGTGTAATTGGTCTTTCTCTGGGCAGGAAGGGCCTTCTCGGGCTTTATAACGTTACAGATGGGGGGCCGAGATCTGCGATGCGAGACTTTTGTCCCCCTCGCTCGCTCGGAAACGCGAGGAGACGAGCGACGCGGGAACAACGCGCGCTTCTCCTGTCCGCTTCTTACCCCCAAAACCCTCAGAGCACCACCTCAGCACTCAGGCACCCAAACACGGCAAGCTGAAACCATCTTAGAGAAGGTTAAATAGCATTGATCTCCTTTACTAAGGGCCTATGAACTTGGAAATGCTCAACTGTTTCTGCCTTAGATGCAGAGCACAAAGGGAGCAACTCTGATCCTTACAGTCATATTTGGCATATCTGATCCACTGAATAACCCTTCAATGGAGGGATGACACTACAAGCTCTAGCCATTCCTTTAATACTGTCTATTGAAGACTTGGCAAATACATGCCCATCTCACAATACTCTGTGTTGATGCTACAGTCCTGGATGCCATGGAGGTTATACTGTTACAGGGAAATATATTTATGAGAATGCAGGACATTTTTTTATTCAGTTCTGCAACATTTTCCTGGCATTCCAGCAAACCAGTGATGTCACGCAGCGGTGAGAGATGACACGCTTCATCCCCCATGTTCCCTTTTGTTTAGGAGATGCTGTACAGTGATGGATGCGGTCCGGTTTCCCTGTACAACTGTTTAAACCTCACTACTGTCAGGCTCATTAACAAAGATCATCTGAACCGACACACGGAAGGGATATCTTAGGAGTCTTCCTGAGTTTAATACAAATGTTTAAACTACTCTGCGAGGATTAATACTGCAACGCATTATGATATCAAACATTACCCAGCTAATGGATTTTGAATCCTCTAGTTCAGGAGTGTTAAGTGAAACTGCTTTTTATGACCTTCAGAAGTTACCAGGCTGATGCAATATCAACAAAGTGCTCAAGTCCACAGCAGTCTGTGCTTTGTTTGGCTGCAGACTTCTTCAGTAAACTGTTTTGAAGTGTTTATAAGCTTACAAAACCGTTAGCATTGCAGCTGTACCACGCATTAACAATTGAAAGTGAAAAAAATGGCGATGATTACAAAGCAGAATTACATACAAGCATTGTTCAGGGCTAGTGTGTTCGACTAACATTAAATTAAAGTTAATGTGTTTTCAGAATAGATTCAGATTCCAGTCCTGTGGTGGACATTTTTGGCGCATTTCAGCACATAAGTGGTTCATTTAGGTCACTGATTGGCTAAAGACAAACACGCCAACACACCCAGTTTTCAATGCACAAACTGTGAACTGAAATGAAATCACAAAAAACTGCCGACGTTGTTCTCCAACACTGGAGCCTGACAGTCCTGATTGGACGGTTTTGTGTGAATGATAACGCATATTCAGCATGGGCACTAATATTCAGACAGATAAGAAATTAAATTGAGAGGAAGATGTATATCTTCAGTGTGCCGTGTGGCATAGTGAATAAGGAGTTGAGCTCGAAACCAAAAGCTAGCAGAGGACATCAAGCTACAGTACATCCAAAAAAAAAAACAGACCAGGGCTCTGACAGAGTCGAAGCTTTTTTAATTTAAAATGAGAATCTGCCTTCAGATTCACATGGGTATGAAAGTTTGATTATTGGGCTTTTGGCACCTCTCTCAAAGATAGTTCCCCCCAGTTTTTTTTGCACCTTCTGTCTGATACATTTAGTCCAACTTTTACAGGCAAAGGCATTCAATTTTGACAGTTTTTTTTTTTCTTTTACGAACTGTCCATTTGTTCTCTGCAAAGCAGATGTCAAGAGATAACCGCCCAGAGGGAGAAAATGTTTATACAGCACTAGCATGCGCCTAGATTAGGAAACATTCTCCACTTAGATCCTGTGTTTATCTGTCATCGAATCCCAGCACAGATTCTCAGATAAAACTATATTCCAGATGACACAAGCTGCTGTGAATGCTTATAAATGTTACACAGATGACGGTGGAGAACTGCTCATCTTTAAAGTGACCCGACTTACACTGAGAACAGGGCATTCTGCAGACGTTCTACCCTCCCGTTTCCTTGGAAACACCATAGTAAACCATATTTTTTTCCCGCGCAACAATAATCCTTTTTGAAGGCATGAGCCGTACCTGCCTCATTCCAGAGCTGAGTGTATACATTTGAGGAACACAGCCCTGCACCACATCTAAACAAAGCCTTCGTCAGACACTGACCA